>NC_091203.1:15035891-15043391 GCF_040958095.1 Procambarus clarkii | reverse complement strand
GAAGTCGTTATTGACTAGAACCTGCCTTACCCTACAGAGTTCTTCGTCGACTTGCTTCCATTCTGAGCTGTGGCTGAGAGCACGGTCGACGTATGCGTTAACAACACTCCTCTTGTACCTGTCAGGGCAGTCGCTGTTGGCATTTAGGCACATTCCTATGTTTGTTTCCTTTGTGTAGACTGCAGTGTGGAAACCTCCGCCCTTTTCCATGACTGTTACATCTAGAAAAGGCAGCTTCCCATCCTTTTCCGTCTCGTAAGTGAAACGCAGCACGGAACTCTGCTCAAATGCCTCCTTCAGCTCCTGCAGATGTCTGACATCAGGTACCTGTGTAAAAATGTCGTCAACATACCTGCAGTATATGGCCGGTTTCAAGTTCATGTCGACTAAGACTTTTTGCTCGATGGTACCCATGTAGAAGTTTGCAAACAGGACACCTAGGGGAGAACCCATAGCGACCCCATCTACTTGCTTATACATATGCCCATCCGGGCTCAAGAAGGGTGCCTCTTTAGTACAAGCTTGGAGTAGTTTCCTCAGAATACTTTCTGGCATGTCAAGAGGAGTACAGGCTGGATCACGATACACTCTGTCGGCTATCATTCCGATTGTCTCGTCCACAGGTACGTTGGTAAACAGCGATTCTACGTCCAACGAGGCTCTTATCCCTGTGGCCCGTGCGCCCCGCAGTAAGTCCACAAATTCCTTTGGAGACTTCAGGCTGAAGGCGCAAGGAACATAAGGAGTCAGCAGGCCGTTGAGTCGCTTTGCCAATCTGTACGTGGGTGTGGGTATCTGGCTAATGATTGGCCGAAGTGGGTTTCCAGGCTTGTGCGTCTTGACATTTCCATACGCATATCCAGGTTTATATTCCCCAATGATCTTTGGCAGGTGGAGTCCGGATTTCTTGGCGTTCACAGTTTCGATCAGTTTGTTGACCTTTGCTTTTAATTCGGCTGTAGTGTCCTTCGTTACCCTTTGGAACTTAGTTTGGTCAGAGAGTATGATGTTCATTTTCGCCAGATATTCGTCTTTTTTAAGAATGACATATATTGGCGACTTGTCACCTCTCCTGACAACTATCTCCTTGTTCTCACGAAGGCTTTTAGCTGCCGCTCTAAGCTCGGGGGACAGTATGGTGCTTCTGTAGTTGCCTCGATTCTTTCCTCCTTCTGCAATAAGTTCTGCTTGTAAGGTATCTTTGGTAGTGACCTTCTTTTGTGTCTCGAGGTCGAATATGTCGTCCAACAGAATTTCCAACTCCACTTTCCGGGCCATTTCACTCGGTCTGGACATAACATGACAGTTTATGCCCAGATTTAGGAGAGTGACTTGGTCCTCAGTGAGGTTAATTCCTGCAAGGTTCAGGAAGCCATCTCTTGGTCGTGGAATTGCCATAGGTCCTCCATATAATGTTGTTACATTATATGGAGGACCTATGGCAATTCCACGACCAAGAGATGGCTTCCTGAACCTTGCAGGAATTAACCTCACTGAGGACCAAGTCACTCTCCTAAATCTGGGCATAAACTGTCATGTTATGTCCAGACCGAGTGAAATGGCCCGGAAAGTGGAGTTGGAAATTCTGTTGGACGACATATTCGACCTCGAGACACAAAAGAAGGTCACTACCAAAGATACCTTACAAGCAGAACTTATTGCAGAAGGAGGAAAGAATCGAGGCAACTACAGAAGCACCATACTGTCCCCCGAGCTTAGAGCGGCAGCTAAAAGCCTTCGTGAGAACAAGGAGATAGTTGTCAGGAGAGGTGACAAGTCGCCAATATATGTCATTCTTAAAAAAGACGAATATCTGGCGAAAATGAACATCATACTCTCTGACCAAACTAAGTTCCAAAGGGTAACGAAGGACACTACAGCCGAATTAAAAGCAAAGGTCAACAAACTGATCGAAACTGTGAACGCCAAGAAATCCGGACTCCACCTGCCAAAGATCATTGGGGAATATAAACCTGGATATGCGTATGGAAATGTCAAGACGCACAAGCCTGGAAACCCACTTCGGCCAATCATTAGCCAGATACCCACACCCACGTACAGATTGGCAAAGCGACTCAACGGCCTGCTGACTCCTTATGTTCCTTGCGCCTTCAGCCTGAAGTCTCCAAAGGAATTTGTGGACTTACTGCGGGGCGCACGGGCCACAGGGATAAGAGCCTCGTTGGACGTAGAATCGCTGTTTACCAACGTACCTGTGGACGAGACAATCGGAATGATAGCCGACAGAGTGTATCGTGATCCAGCCTGTACTCCTCTTGACATGCCAGAAAGTATTCTGAGGAAACTACTCCAAGCTTGTACTAAAGAGGCACCCTTCTTGAGCCCGGATGGGCATATGTATAAGCAAGTAGATGGGGTCGCTATGGGTTCTCCCCTAGGTGTCCTGTTTGCAAACTTCTACATGGGTACCATCGAGCAAAAAGTCTTAGTCGACATGAACTTGAAACCGGCCATATACTGCAGGTATGTTGACGACATTTTTACACAGGTACCTGATGTCAGACATCTGCAGGAGCTGAAGGAGGCATTTGAGCAGAGTTCCGTGCTGCGTTTCACTTACGAGACGGAAAAGGATGGGAAGCTGCCTTTTCTAGATGTAACAGTCATGGAAAAGGGCGGAGGTTTCCACACTGCAGTCTACACAAAGGAAACAAACATAGGAATGTGCCTAAATGCCAACAGCGACTGCCCTGACAGGTACAAGAGGAGTGTTGTTAACGCATACGTCGACCGTGCTCTCAGCCACAGCTCAGAATGGAAGCAAGTCGACGAAGAACTCTGTAGGGTAAGGCAGGTTCTAGTCAATAACGGCTTCTCCAATGGTTTCATCGAAGACATCATAAGAAGGAAAGTGAAAAGCCATGCAACCTCCGAAGAGACAACTAACACAACACCTATACCCCCTATTAGACTATTTTACAGGAACTTCTTTTCCACAGCTCATAAAACAGAGGAAAGGGTCCTGAAAGATATTGTTAATAGAAACGTTATCCCTACAGACAAAAATCAGAGGATACAACTAACGATTTACTATAAAACCAGAAAAACGGCCAGCCTACTCATGAGAAACTCTCCAGACACGAAACAGAACGCTTTAAAAGAGACTAACGTCGTCTATGCCTTCAAATGCCCACTTGGGGACTGTAAGCTCCAAAAAACCCAGTATATAGGCAAGACAACAACATCTCTTTCTAGGCGTTTAACAATGCATAAACAACAGGGCTCCATTAAGGAACATATAATCTCTTCCCATAACCAAACCATCGCCAGAGAAATCCTAGTAAACAACACAGAAATCATCGATAGATACAGCGATAGCAGGCGGCTTGACGTTTGCGAGGCACTACACATCAAGAAGTCAACACCAGCAATCAACAGCCAATTATTGCACAACTATATTCTACCCACCTCAAGACTCCGCTCCAATATAGAAGCATCAAGAAATATGGACCAATAGGCTTTCTACAAACACTTCTATTCAATATCCATTGTTTCGTGTTCTGTCTTGTGTTGATACTTTTAATACCCTATTAATATCCTCTAATGCCACATCATCCTTCCCACCTCACTCAAATGTAATGCCACATCACCCTTCCCACCTCACTCAAATGTAGATATAAAATCAGGGAAACGCAAGTTCTAATCAGTTGTGTATTTGTGAAGTCTTTGAAAATGTAATAAGTTTTACGAAACGCGCCCGTGTCGCGTCAGACTAGAAATAAAAATGAATTTTGGAGAAGTGATTTTTGATTTACCTCCAACAGTGAAGCATAATGTACGAAAGATTGAGAAAATTCGTGTTAGAATTATTAATCTTACTTTTTCGGTCATATTTAATAAAATATGTCTACAGGAAAGACTGCTACCAAAATATACTAATATATATATATATATATATATATATATATATATATATATATATATATATATATATATATATATATATATATGTCGTACCTAGTAGCCAGAGCGCACTTCTCAGCCTACTATGCAAGGCCCGATTTGCCTAATAAGCCAAGTTTTCCTGAATTAATATATTCTCTCTAATTTTTTTCTTATGATATGATAAAGCTACCCATTTCATTATGTATGAGGTCATTTTTTTTTCATTGGAGTTAAAATTAACGTAGATATATGACCGAACCTAACCAACCCTACCTAACCTAACCTAACCTATCTTTATAGGTTAGGTTAGGTTAGGTAGCCGAAAAAGTTAGGTTAGGTTAGGTTAGGAAGGTTAGGTAGTCGAAAAATCATTAATTCATGAAAACTTGGCTTATTAGGCAAATCGGGCCTTGCATAGTAGGCTGACAAGTGCGTTCTGGCTATTAGGTACGACATATATATATATAACTTTTTAACACTCAACCCACCAGGAGACTCGAACCCTGGCCCACAGAGTGGCAGGTACACACTGTTATAAACTTCAGCTTGCGAGTTATATAGGCAAGTCTGTGCATTGAGCATTTACACCGAGTTTTCCCATATAACAGGGCTCGATCAAAGAACACCAGAGGTCCTTCATCATCTTATTGCCTGGGAGAGAATGGAGTTCTGTGGGTTAAATACCCCAGAATTCCTACCTCTCTTATGGCTTTGAAGTATGGTGCAATGGATACAGTGTGTACCTGCCACTCTGTGGGCCAGGGTTCGAGTCTCCTGGTGGGTTGAGTGTTAAAAAGTTATAAACTTCAGCTTGCGAGTTATATAGGCAAGTCTGTGCATTGAGCATTTACACCGAGTTTTCCCACATAACAGGGCTCGATCAAAGAACACCAGAGGTCCTTCATCATCTCATTGCCTGGGAGAGAATGGAGTTCTGTGGGTTAAATACCCCAAAATTCCTACCTCTCTTATGGCTTTGAAGTATGGTGCAATGGATACAGTGTGTACCTGCCACTCTGTGGGCCAGGGTTCGAGTCTCCTGGTGGGTTGAGTGTTAAAAAGTTATAAACTTCAGCTTGCGAGTTATATAGGCAAGTCTGTGCATTGAGCATTTACACCGAGTTTTCCCACATAACAGGGCTCGATCAAAGAACACCAGAGGTCCTTCATCATCTCATTGCCTGGGAGAGAATGGAGTTCTGTGGGTTAAATACCCCAGAATTCCTACCTCTCTTATGGCTTTGAAGTATGGTGCAATGGATACAGTGTGTACCTGCCACTCTGTGGGCCAGGGTTCGAGTCTCCTGGTGGGTTGAGTGTTAAAAAGTTATAAACATCAGCTTGCGAGTTATATAGGCAAGTCTGTGCATTGAGCATTTACACCGAGTTTTCCCACATAACAGGGCTCGATCAAAGAACACCAGAGGTCCTTCATCATCTCATTGCCTGGGAGAGAATGGAGTTCTGTGGGTTAAATACCCCAGAATTCCTACCTCTCTTATGGCTTTGAAGTATGGTGCAATGGATACAGTGTGTACCTGCCACTCTGTGGGCCAGGGTTCGAGTCTCCTGGTGGGTTGAGTGTTAAAAAATTATAAACTTCAGCTTGCGAGTTATATAGGCAAGTCTGTGCATATATATATATACATATATATATATATATATATATATATATATATATATATATATATATATATACATATATATATATATATTTATATATATATATATATATATACATATATATATATATATATTTATATATATATATATATATATATATATATATATATATATATATATATATATATATATATATATATATATATATATATATTATATTAGGCCAGATTTGCCTAATAAGCCAAGTTTTCCTGAATTAATATATTTTCTCTATTTTTTTTCTTATGAAATGATAAAGCTACCCATTTCATTATGTATGAGGTCAATTTTTTTTTGTTGGAGTTAAAATTAACGTAGATATATGACCGAACCTAACCAACCCTACCTAACCTAACCTAACCTATATTTATAGGTAAGGTTAGGTTAGATAGCCAAAAAAAGCTAGGTTAGGTTAGGTTAGGTAGGTTAGGTAGACGAAAAAACATTAATTCATGAAAACTTGGCTTATTAGGCAAATCGGGCCTTGAATAGTTGACTGAGAAGTGCGTTCTGGCTATTAGGTACAACATATATATATATATATATATATATATATATATATATATATATGCGAACAAGCCTGAATGGTCCCCAGGACATATGCAACTGAAAACTCACACCCCAGAAGTGACTCGAACCCATACTCCCAGAAGCAACGCAACTGGTATGTACAAGACGCCTTAATCCACTTGACCATCACGACCGGACATAATGAGGTGATAGCCGAGGCTATATGAACCACCCCACCGCCGGCACTCGGATAGTTATCTTGGGCATAGCATTTTACCAAATCACCTCATTCTTTGGAGCACACGTGAGGAACACTCATTCAGGCTTGTTCGCATTTGTGTTCCTCACGTGTGCCCCAAAGAATGAGGTGATTTGGTAAAATGCTATGCCCAAGATAACTATCCGAGTGCCGGCGGTGGGGTGGTTCATATAGCCTCGGCTATCACCTCATTATGTCCGGTCGTGATGGTCAAGTGGATTAAGGCGTCTTGTACATACCAGTTGCGTTGCTTCTGGGAGTATGGGTTCGAGTCACTTCTGGGGTGTGAGTTTTCAGATATATATATATATATATATATATATATATATATATATATATATATATATATATATATATATATATATATATATATATATATATATGTCGTACCTAGTAGCCAGAACTCACTTCTCAGCCTACTATTCAAGGCCCGATTTGCCTAATAAGCCAAGTTTTCCTGAATTAATATATTTACTATAATTTTTTTCTTATGAAATGATAAAGCTACCCTTTTCACTATGTATGAGGTCAATTTTTTTTTATTGGAGTTAAAATTAACGTAGATATATGACCGAACCTAACCAACCCTACCTAACCTAACCTAACCTATATATCTAGGTAAGGTTAGGTTAGGTAGCCAAAAAAAGCTAGGTTAGGTTAGGTTAGGTAGGTTAGGTAGACGAAAAAACATTAATTCATGAAAACTTGGCTTATTAGGCAAATCGGGCCTTGCATAGTAGGCTGAGAAGTGAGTTCTGGCTACTAGGTACGACATATATATATATATATATATATATATATATTTAAATATATATATATATATATATATATATATATATATATATATATATATATATATATATTTATATATATATATGTCGTACCTAGTAGCCAGAACGTCCTTCTCAGCCTACTATGCAAGGCCCGATTTGCCTAATAAGCCAAGTTTTCCTGAATTAATATATTTTCTCTAATTTTTTTCTTATGAAATGATAAAGCTACCCATTTCATATTGTATGAGGTGAATTATTTTTTATTGGAGTTAAAATTAACGTAGATATATGACCGAACCTAACTAACCCTACCTAACCTAACCTAACCTATCTTAATAGGTTAGGTTAGGTTACGTAACCGAAAAAGTTAGGTTATTTTAGGGTAGGTAG
>NC_091203.1:14965891-15033391 GCF_040958095.1 Procambarus clarkii | reverse complement strand
TGTCGTACCTAGTAGCCAGAACGCACTTCTCAGCCTACTATGCAAGGCCCGATTTGCCTAATAAGCCAAGTTTTCATGAATTAATTGTTTTTCGACTACCTAACCTAACTTTTTCGGCTACCTAACCTAACCTAACCTATAAAGATAGGTTAGGTTAGGTTAGGTAGGGTTGGTTAGGTTTGGTCATATATCTACGTTAATTTTAACTCCAATAAAAAAAAATTGACCTCATACATAAATGAAATGGGTAGCTTTATCATTTTATAAGAAAAAATTAGAGAAAATATAATAATTCAGGAAAACTTGGCTTATTAGGCAAATCGGGCCTTGCATAGTAGGCCGAGAAGTGCGTTCTGGCTACTAGGTACGACATATATATATATATATATATATATATATATATATATATATATATATATATAAATATATATATATATATATATATATATATATATATATATATATATATATATATATATATATATATATATATATATATATATTGGTGTATACTGGCAGCAGGTTTTCTTTCAAACATGTTTCATTGAATATGACCGCATATTCTGTATTTATTATTTTCTGGTTTAGGGCTTCTATCCCTCTAACTATTTTCTTAGCATTTTCTATTTTCAATTAAGCCCTGATGCTAAGAAAATAGTTAGAGGGATAGAAGCCCTAAACCAGAAAATAATAAATACAGAATATGCGGTCATATTCAATGAAATATATATATATATATATATATATATATATATATATATATATATATATATATATGCAGAATAACCACATATGAAAAATAGAAACTGCTTAACGCGTTTTCGGCTAATTCGCCTTCATCAGAGCAAAGTAGAATGAAGATAAGATTGCTGATCAGACCTTTATATCCGCCTGGGCAGATCACCTGACCACCAAAAATAAGTGGAGGAAAGGAATTATAAGAAAGAAGGTAACTGCAGAAGGCCTATTGGCCCATACAAGGCAGCTCCTATTAATATCTCCAAGTGCCATACGTGTTTAAATGATTGCTATATTGTTTTGACGTGCTATATTGAGGCTTAAATAGGGATCCAATTTGGTATGTACAAATTGGATCCCTATTTAAGCCTCAATATAGCACGTCAAAACAATATAGCAATCATGTTGCATATATATATATATATATATATATATATATATATATATATATATATATATATATATATATATATTTATGTCGTACCTAGTAGTCAGAACTCAGTTCTCAGCCTACTATGCAAGGCCCGATTTGCCTAATAAGCCTAGTTTTCATGAAATAATTGTTTTTCGACTACCTAACCTAACTTTTTCAGTTACCTAACCTAACCTATAAAGATAGGTTAGGGTTGGTTAGGTTCTGTCATATATCTAACACGAATATCTAATTCTAACACGAATTTTCTCAATATTTCTTATGTTTCTTTTCACTGTCGATGGTAAATGAAAATCTAATTCTACAAAATTCATTTTTATTTCTAGTCTGACGCGACACTTGAACGCGTTTTGTAATTACTTATTACATTTTCAAAGACTTTAATTTACACACACACACACACACAACTGTAACCTGAAAACATTAAACAGAATTTAACTTTTGCTAACATTAATTAAACAGCTTGTCTTATATACTCGCATTTGGGTGAGGTGATATGCTGGAACAGTTTTGGATGAGGTGAACAAACTTTTGACTAACACAAGACAGAGCACGGAGCAATGGGTATAAATTGGATAAATGAGAGGGAAGAATGGAAGTAACTGCAAAGGGCTTATTGGCCCATACTTCCTCTTGATGATTTTATATTGGTACGGAGTCTTGGGGGATCAGAGCAAAAAGGGAAAAAGTGGCACCCTGATACAAATGAAAAGGTACCCCCTACCTGCAGATCCGCCATTTTGTAGAGGACGCTAACCGAGTGAGGATTGGGTGACTTAGGTCACGGGCGACCAATCAGAGCATGCCGTGACGTCACCGAGTTCTTCATGCAGGCTGGCAGCACCAACGTCAGCTCTCGTCTGACTGTGAGAGGGAGAGGACGTTTCTCGGTCAACTCTCGAGGATTTGAGGCTCTACAAGCCTTTAATCAGTGGATTAAACTAGCCATCGCACCCCACCATTGTTATTGAAGACCCTGCGCTTCCGAGAAGCAAGAAGCCAAGTTCATTGAGCAGAGAATGCCAAAACTTGAAGAATCGGTCGGCGACGACGCTGGAGAGGCGCTGCATGATGCTGGAGGGGTCTGGAAGGTGTTGTGGGCAGACCTGGCTGTGACCGTGTCACATTCATTGAGGATTTTGGAGGGACGACATCGTTCGTAGAGCAAGGAGCAACGCCTTGCGGAAGGGACGAGTGTGTACATACAGTGATTAGCTCAGTGCCCACTGGTGAACCAGGATTGGGATATCTGAATCTCTGGGAGTGGTTCGGCGACGACGCGAAGGCTTCACTACACCTGAGGACTGGTGGAACGTTCCTGGATCGTCAAGGACCGACTCAGGAAGCGTGGGAACCTCACACCATCGAGGGACAGGCGTCGTGAGCCAGGAATGTTAAGGTAGATCAATTTCCCTCCCATTACCCCTTGTTTGAGTAGGCTAGACAGGCCACGATATTTACCTATGTATGTTGCAGTATAACGTTGTTACATTAGTAGTAGGATAGGCTGCAGGGCAGATGGGGTCAGGATTATGGGAACCTTAGACATTTTTTTAGTGACTATAATTGGACAGACTTGTTGGTAGGCAAGGAAGTGAATGAGATGTATGTCAAGTTTTGTGAAATATATGATAGAGGCACAAAAAAATTTATACCAAAACAGAGATGCAGAACTAGGAAACAGGATTGGTTCAACAGAAATTGCGAGAGGGCCAGAGACCAAAAGACACATAAATGGAATCAATACAGGAAGAGGCCAAACCCCCCAAACATACCAGTGATACAAAGATGCGAGTAACTACTACACGGCAGTGAGGAGAGAGGCAGAAAGAAATTTTGAAAAAGGGATTGCAGACAAACGTAAAACAGAACCAGGTCTATTCTATAAATTCATAAACAACAAATTGCAGGTAAAGGATAATATTCAGAGGTGGGGGGGGGGGGGAGCTTTTGAGGAGAGCTTGTGGGAGGGGGAGAGCTTGTGGGGGGAGCTTGTAGACACATATATAGCTTATATATAACCAGACAAGAGTATGACAGAAACAACATGGCAGTTAATAACATAATTGAGAGGGCAGCTTCTGCTGCCTGTTGAAATCGATCTCATCTGCTCATCATGGAGGATTTAAATCATGGAAAGATAGACTGGGAGAACAAGGAACCGCATGGAGGAGAGGATACATGGAGAGCCAAACTATTGGAGGTGGCGACAAGAAACTTCCTAAGCAAACATGTTAGGGAACCCACTAGGATGAGGGGAAGTGATGAACCAGCGAGACTCGACCTAGTCTTCACTCTGAATGACTCCGACATAAGGGAAATTGACTTCGCGGCCCCAGTACGAATGAGCGATCACAGTGTACTGACGTTTGAGTATCTTGTTGAAGAAGGGCTAAAGTACTCGAAAAAGAAAACTGAAAGCAAAGGGCTAGCATTCCGTAAGGGAAATTTTGAGGAGATAAGAAAATTCCTAAAGGATGTAACATGGGAATCAGAGCTAAGGGGAAAGACGGCCCAAAACATGAAGGAATACATCACGCAGAACTGCAAGGATGCAGCAGAAAAAGTTATCCAGGCATAAAAGGTGAAAACCGAAATGCAAGAAAAAGAAACCCATTATTTAATCAGAGATGTAAGCTAGCTAAGCAACAAAGCAAAAGAGCGAGGAGAAACTATAGAAATAACATGACACTTGAGAGCAGAGAAGGTTACCAGAGAGCCAGGAATGAATACGTCAGGGTGAGAAGAGTAGCAGAAGGGCAATATGAAAATGACATAGCAAGCAAAGCTAAGACCCAACCCAAATTGCTGCACAGCCACATCAAGGGAAAGACAACAATGAAGGAATAGGAAATGAAACTGAGGATAGGGGCAGACAGATTCACTACAAATGACAAAGAAGTGTGCGAGGAACTCAATATGAAATTCCAGAAAGTCTTCACATTAGAGGAAGGAGAAGTTCCAGATATTAGAGAAGAAATAATTAACCAGGCACCACTAAAGGAATTTGAGATTACCAGTGGAGATGTAAGGAAGCTTTTGCTAGAGATGGATGTGACAAAGGCTATAGGCCTGGATGGAATTTCACCATGGCTACTAAAGGAAGGAGCAAAAGCACTGTGCCTGCCACTCTCCATGGTGTATAACAAATCACAGGTAACAGGTGAACTGCCAGAAATTTGGAAGGCGGCAAATGTAGTCCCGATATACAAGAAGGGGGATAGACAGGAGGCACTAAACTACAGGCCAGTATCCCTAACTTGCATACCATACAAGCTAATGGAGAAAATTGTGCAAAAAAAAGTTAGTCGAACATCTGGAGCGAAGGAACTTTGTGACACAACACCAAAATGGTTTCAGGAATGGCATGTCATGCCTCACAGGACTAATTGATTTCTACAACCAGGCAACAGGAATCAGGCAAGAAAGAGACGGGTGGGCAGACTCCATATATTTGGATTACCAGAAAGGTTTTGACACAATGCCAAACCAGAGACTAGTGCGAAAGCTGGAGATGCAGGCAGAAGTGAAAGGGACGATGCTCCACTGGATAAGAGCGTACCTAAGTAACAGAAGGCAGCGAGTCACTGTGCGGGGTGAGGTATCAGATTGGCGAGACGTCACCAGTGGGGTCCCGCAGGGTTCAGTCCTTGGACCCATACCGTTTCTCATATATGTAAAGGATCTTCCAGATGGTATAGAATCATTCCTCAAATTGTTTGCTGATGATGCAAAAATTATGAGGAGGATTAAGATGGAGGAAGACAGTAGGAGACTACAAGACGACGTAGACAGACTGTATGAATGGTCCAACAAATGGCTTCTAAAGTTCAACCCGAGTATGTAAGGTAATGAAACTTGGCAATGGAAACAGGAGGCCAGACACAGGATACAGAATGGGAGATGAAGTCCTTCGTGAAACGGACAGAGAGAAGGATCTAGGATTTGATATCACACCAACCCATTCTCCTGAAGCCCACATCAAAAGAATAACATCTGCGGCGTATGCGAGGCTGGCTAACATCAGACTGCCTTCAGGAACCTGTGTAAGGAATCATTCAGAACCTCGTATAGCACATATGTAAGACCAATCCTGGAGTATGCGGCCCCAGCATGGAGCCCGTACCGTGTCAAGCACAAGGCGAAGCTTGAAAAAGTTCAGAGAGATGCCACTAGGCTAGTCACAGAACTAAGAGGCATGAGTTACGAGGACAGGCTGCATGCCACTAGAATACAGAAGAGTAAAGGATGACATGATCACGACCTACAAAGTTCTCAGAGGAATTGACACGGTAGATAAGGATAAACATTTTTACTCAGGTGGTACGCGAACAAAAGGACACAGGTGGAGACTGAGTACCCAAAGGAGCCACAGGGACGTTAGAAAGAACTTTTTCAGTGTCAGAGTAATTAACAGGTGGAATGCATTAGGCAGCGATGTGGTGGAGGCTGACTCCATACACAGTTTTAAATGTAGATATGATAGAGCCCAGTAGGCTCAGGAATCTGAACACCAGTTGATTGATAGTTGAGAGGCAGGAACAAAGAGCCTAAGCTCAACATCCGCAAGCACAAATAGGCGAGTACTGTTATGATCCCAGGTAGCCGAAAAACGAGTCTCCCTTCTGAGAATTATTCTATTAAGCCTGACCTGACTAGAAGGTCTAGGAAAGATAGAGGTGAAGACACAGACGTAAAATAGTTGGTTGGATTTGATAAACAATTTGAGATTGTGGGCAGTGAATAAGGAGCTACATAAATGACTAGTTAGGAGATGTGGATAATTTGCTGGAGGTGTGAGGCTCGCTTAGAGAGGAGCTAGAGTCACTAGAGTACCCAACATCGCGAGGGGAAGCTGCGCTTCGTGTGAGCTCCTGTCAGAAAGGAGCCTGAAGCCAACTGACTGGCGGTGAAGGACCCTCCCGGAGTGAGGAGGACCGCCGGGCAGGGGGAGCATGGACCAGCCCAAACAGGGGAGTCCGCTCTCACAGTATATAGAGAGCAGATAGATGTTGGATGCAAACATATTGTGTGGATTATTTCGTCTATGTGTTTATAAGGAAACATTTTTATTGGCATGTCAATAGGTTGCAGGTTTGTCTTTGGGGAAGAAGCTGCTGAGAACTTCGAAGCCAGCACAGAGGGAGTAGTTGATGAGACTCCAAGGTAGTGGAAGAGTAGGACCTCGAGCTGTGAAGAGAAGCAGTGAAGAGGAGTGCCACGTGTTTCTGTAATACCAGTGGCGAAACTCCAGTTCTGTTCGAGGAAACGTCATGGTGTAGCAGCCAGGAGAGCTTTGGAGGACCCTGGTAGAAGTGGTGGAGCACCATAGTTGCTCAAGGAAGACTTCATGGTGTAGCAGCCTGGAAGAGCTGCGGAGGATCCTGGTAGATAAACCCGGAAGAACCTGAAGATATCAGGGTAGTGAGCTTCCAGATGTGGAAGGGAAGTTCTGGTTGATTATTTGTAGGGAGTTGGTAGAGTGTTTGGGTGTCATCAGCGTGCAAGACGCAGTGAAAGGTGAGTGATTGTTTGCCATTTTTGTGCCAAGGAGTACTTATACTTAAGTATAGAGTTACAGTCATTGGCAGGATTATCTGCAGAGATATACATATGTGTGCTAGGACTGATAGGAGGATCGATTGATCATTGCTGTATATCAAGGAACATCTATACTAATATTTATGTTATTGCATTCATACGCTGGTTTTCCTTGTACATGTTTATTTATATATATATGTATATATATATATATATATATATATATATATATATATATATATATATATATATATATATATATATATATATGACTGAAAACTCACACCCCAGAAGTGACTCGAACCCATACTCCCAGGAGCAACGTAACTGGTAACTACAGGGTGCCTTAATCCGCTTGACCATCACGGCCGGACAAAAGGAAGTGGTAGCCGAAGCTATTTGAACCACTTCCCCGCCGGCAACTCGGATGGTAATCTTGGGCATAGCATTTCACCAAATCACCTCATTCTTTGAGGCACACGTGAGGAACACAAATGCGAACATGTTCGCATTTGTTCCCATACTCCCAGTTGCGTTGCTCCTGGGAGTATGGGTTCGAGTCACTTCTGGGGTGTGAGTTTTCAGTCGCATATAGTCCTGGGGACCATTCAGGCTTGTTCGCATATATATATATATATATATATATATATATATATATATATATATATATATATATATATATATATATATATATATATATATATATATATATATATATATATATATACTCTTGCTGATAGTGCAACATTGTATTATAAGACTTGACCTACTTGAGGAGGTTGGTAGTATTAGGTGGTGAATCAGGAGATAGGATAGCACTTGATAAGCAGATGATAGAGTTCTGATGGTGTTAGAGTGCAACCTGACCGAAATAGTATAGAGCGTAGGATTCCTTAATATTATTACATGTGTGTGTATGTATTCTGTATGTGCTTCGTCCAGTATATGTATTCAAATTTGCTGGTGTTTGCCCTTGTTCCAGTGAGGCTTTCCAGGAAGTAGGAAAGAAGGGGGGAGAGAGAGAAAGAACCAAGAACCACTGCTGTGGGCAGGGTAGAAGGTAATACTAATAAGACAAAGGGGATTGAGGAGATCATATCACATAAGGAGAGAGTGGGGAGTCACAGCGGCTCAAGTGGGTGTGTGCATGTGACAGTGAGCCTAAGTATTGGAGCCGCATCCCTTAAACGTGTGACGTTGAGCCCCTCTCCAAGAGCCAGAAGCTCCTGGTAAAGTATAAGCATTCTACCGAGTTTTGGGTTGGGTTGTCCATAGAGAAGGATCAACGACACAACTCCAACCCACAACATAATAGTACACACACACACACACACACACACACACACACACACACACACACACACACACACACACACACACACACACACACACACACACACACACACACACACACACACACACACACACACACACACACAATCCCAGAGGGAAGTGGAGAACCCTCCTCAAACAGTGCAACAGCCACAGGGATTGGGGCACCACCCCCACATTCTACCCAACAGACACCCAGCCTGCCCCATCCCCTGTCAGCCCCCCACTAAGTACCCACCTAGGGCACCCATCCCCCACCCAACCCCCTCCTCCCACTCACCCCCCTCCTCCCACTCACCCTTCTCCCACATGCCTTCCCGTCTCTCCCACCCCCAAGCCCTCCCTTCTCCCCTGCCCCCCTAAGCCCCCCCTCTCCCCCACCCCACCTAAGTCTTTCCCTCTCCCCCACTCCCCTAAACCCTCCCCTCGTCCTCACCCACCTCGGCCCTCCTTTTTCCCCCACGCCCCCCAAGCCCTCCACCCTTTTCTCCCCCCCCCCCCCAACTCCTAAATCCCCCAAAGCCTCTCCACCCCCCCCCCATGCTTCCCCAACCCTCCCTCTCTCACCCCCCCCCCAACCCTCCCCCTCTCACTCTCCCCCCCAACCCTCTCCCTCTCCCCCCCTACCCTCCCCCTCTTACCAACCCCCCTTACCCTTCCCCTCTCCCCCACCACCCCCCTCTCCCCCCCCCAAGCCCTCCCTCGTCCACCACTCTCCCCGTGCCAGGTCCCCCCCCACCTTCCACTCACCCCAAATCCCAAAGGTCCCCCGCAGAGGAGAAGCAGAAGAGAGTCAGTTTCAGGGTGATGTACTTGAACATAGATGGGATCACAAACAAGAAAAGTGAACTAAGGAAAAGAGCACAAGAAGTGAACCCAGATGTAATCGGACTCACTGAAACAAAACTCTCTGGAATCATAACGAATGCCGTGTTTCCCCAGGAGTACACAGTAATAAGGAAAGAGAGGGAAGGTAGGGGAGGAGGCGGAGTGGCCCTACTCATGAGAAAGGAATGGAGTTTTAAGGAGATGGCCATCCCGGGCTGTGAGGAGTTCAGAGACTACATAGCAGGCACCATGTCAATGGGAGGACCAAGAATAGTAGTAGCAGTAATATACAACCCTCCACCAAATGACAGAAGACCCAGTCAAGAGTATGAAAACAACAATATGGCAGTTAACACTATAATTGAGAGGGCAGCCTCTGCTGCCTGTAGATATAGATCCCACCTGCTCATCATGAGCGACTTCAATCACGGAAGGATTGACTGGGAGAACAAGAAACCGCATGGAGGCGAGGATACGTGGAGAGCCAAACTATTGGAGGTGGTGACAAGAAACTTTTTAACCCAGCATGTCGGAGAACCCACAAGGATGAGAGGCAATGACGAACCAGCGAGACTCGACCTAGTCTTCACTCTGAACGACTCCGTCATAAGAGAAATCGGTTTTGAGGACCCAGTAGGAATGAGCGACCACAGTGTACTGGTGTTTGAGTACTTGATTGAAGAAGGGTTATTGAACTCGAGGAGGGATACCGAAACCAAAAGGTTAGCATACCGAAAGGGAAACTATGAGGGGATAAGAAAATTCCTAGCAGATATAGCATGGGAAACAGAGCTCATAGGAAAGACGGCCCAAGATATGATGGATTACATCACGCAGAAGTGCAAGGACGCTGCAAACAATTTTGTCCCAGTCCAAAAGGAAAACAGATAAATGAAAATGAGAAACCCATGGTTTAATCAGAGATGTAGGCTAGCTAAGCAGCAAAGTAAAAGGGCATGGAGAAACTATAGGAATAACAGGACACTGGAGAGCAGAGAAAGATACCAGAATGCCAGGAATAAATATGTCAGGATGAGAAGAGAGACAGAAAGACAATACGAAAATGACATCGCAAGCAGGGCAAAGACTCAGCCTAAATTGTTGCATAGCCACATCAGGAGAAAAACAACAGTAAAGGAACAGGTTATGAAATTAAGGATAGGGGCGGAAGGATTCACTACAAATGACAAGGAAGTGTGTGAGGAATTGAATAGAAATTCCAGGAGGTCTTCACCTTAGAGCAAGGAGAAATTCCAGAGGTAAGTGAGGGAATAGCTAACCAGGAACCACTGGAAGAGTTTGAGATTACCAGCGGGGAAGTAAGGAAGTGTTTACTAGAGTTGGATGTGACAAAGGCTATAGGCCCAGATGGAATCTCCACTTGGGTTCTAAAGGAAGGATCAAAAGAACTGTGCCTACCACTCTCCATAGTGTATAACAAATCACTGGCAACAGGGGAACTGCCAGATATTTGGAAAGCAGCTAACGTAGTCCCGATATACAAGGGGATAGACAGGAGGCACTGAACTACAGGCCAGTGTCCCTAACCTGCATCCCATGCAAGCTGATGGAGAAGATTGTGCGAAAAAAACTAGTGGGGCATCTGGAGCGAAGGAACTTTGTAACACAGCATCAACATGGGCTCAGGGATGGCAGGTCCTGCCTCACAGGGCTACTTGAATTCTACTACCAGGCAACAAAAATAAGGCAAGAAAGAGAAGGGTGGGCAGACTGCATATTTTTGGACTGTCAGAAAGCCTTTGACACAGTGCCACACAAGAGGCTAGTGCGAAAGTTGGAGATGCAGGCTGGAGTGAAAGGGAAGGTACTCCGGTGGATAGAGGAGTACCTAAGCAACAGGAGACAACGAGTCTGTATGAGGGGTGAGGTCTCAGATTGGCGAGACGTTACAAGTGGAGTCTCGCAGGGGTCAGTCCTTGGACCTATACTGTTTCTGGTATATGTTAATGATCTCCCAGAGGGTATAGATTCGTTCCTCTCAATGTTTGCCGACGATGCAAAAATTATAAGGATTGAAACAGAGGATGATAGTAGGAGGCTACAAGATGACCTAGATAGACTGAGTGAATGGTCCAACAAATGGCTGTTGAAGTTCAACCCGAGTAAATGCAAAGTAATGAAACTAGACAGTGGAAACAGGAGGCCAGACACAGGATACAGAATATTAGATGAAGTACTTAATGAAACAGATAGAGAGAAAGATCTAGGAGTTGATATCACACCAAACCTGTCTCCTGAAGCCCACATTAAGAGAATAACGTCTGCGGCATATGCGAGGCTGGCTAACATCAGAACGGCGTTCAGGAACCTGTGTAAGGAATCATTCAGAATCTTGTACACCACATATGTAAGACCAATCCTGGAGTATGCGGCCCCAGCATGGAGCCCGTATCTTGTCAAGCACAAGACGAAGCTGGAAAAAGTCCAAAGGTATACTACTAGACTAGTTCCAGAACTAAGAGGCATGAGTTATGAGGAAAGGCTGCGGGAAATGCACCTTACGACACTGGAAGACAGAAGAGTTAGGGGGGACATGATCACAACCTACAAAATCCTCAGGGGAATCGACCGGGTAAACAATGAATGAACTATCCAACACTGGAGGGACGCGAACAAGGGGACACAGGTGGAAACTGAGTACCCAAATGAGCCACAGAGACATTAGAAAGAACATTTTTCAGTGTCAGAGTAGTTAGTAAATGGAATGCACTAGGAAGTGATGTGGTGGAGGCTGACTCCATACACAGTTTCAAATGTAGATATGATAGAGCCCAGTAGGCTCAGGAATCTGTACACCAGTTGATTGACGGTTGAGAGGTGGGACCAAAGAGCCAAAGCTCAACCCCCGCAAGCACAATTAGGTAAGTACAATTAGGTGAGTACACACACACACACCCACACACCCACACACACACACAATACGTATCTATATTAGGTATCATCTGGGAGATGAAATTCTTCAAGAATCAGAGAGAGAAAAAGACTTGAGGGTTGACATCACGCCAGACCTGTCCTCTGCACCCTATATCAAGAGGATAACATCAGCGGCATATGCCAGGCTGGCTAACATAAGAACGGCATTCAGAAACTTGTGTAAGGAATCATTCAGAACTTTGTATACCATATATGTCAGGCCAATCCTGGAGTATGCAACCCCAGCATGGAGTTCATATCTAGTCAAGGATAAGACTAAACTGGAAAAGGTTCAAAGGTCTGCCACCAGACTAGTACCCGAGCCGAGAGATATGAGCTGCGAGGAGAGAGTATGGGAATTAAACCTCACTTCGCTGGAAGAAGAAGAGTTAGGGGGGACATGATCACCACATTCACGATTCTCGAAGGAATTGATAAGGTACATAAAGACTGACTATTTAACATAAGGAGCACACGCACTAGGGGACACAGACGGAAACTGAGTGCCAAATGAGCCACAGAGATATTAGAAAGAACTTTTTTTTAGTGTGAGACTGGTTGACAAATGGAATGCATTAGGAAGTGATGTGGTGGAGGCTGACTCCATACACAGTTTCAAGTGTAGATATGACAGAACCCAATAGGCTTAGGAACCTGAACACCTGTTGATTGACGGTTGAGAGGCGGGACCAAAGAGCTAGGGCTCAACCTGCGCAAGCACAATTAGGTGAGTACACACACACACACACATACACACACACACACACACACACACACACACACACACACACACACACACACACACACACACACACACACACACACACACACACAAATCTGTCATAACGCTGCACTAGGTAAGTGACTATTAGAGCTAGATAATTCATTAACAACTATGATAAGATATCTGAGTGACTTATGTGACTTGCAAGTAACGACGAAATCTTAAGTCATTCAAGTTCAAGTTCGAGAAAGTTTATTGAGACAATAAGATGCATCTCAAAACAATAGAGAAGATTAGGATATTTCTACCCTCCATCTTAATTAATTTAAGTCATAGTTGATGCCAGTTTGGTCGCATCTGAAGCCTATGAGAGAGTAATGCAAGATGATTTCAGCATATACCAATTTCTTCACAACTCTCGCTAACAACTTGTTCACAACTCTTGCTAACAACTGTTCACAACTCTCACTACCAACTTGTTCACAACTCTTGCTACCAACTTGTTCACAACTCTCGCTAACAACTGTTCACAACTCTCACTACCAACTTCTTCACAACTCTCGCTAACAACCTCGTCACAACTCTCGCTAACAACCTCGTCACAACTCTCGCTAACAACCTCGTCACAACTCTCGCTAACAACCTCGTCACAACTCTCGCTAACAATCTCGCTAACAACCTCCCCACAACTCTCACTAACAACCTTCCCACAACTCTCACTAACAACCTCCCCACAACTCTCGCTAACAACCTCCCCACAACTCTCGCTAACAACCTCCCCACAACTCTCGCTAACAACCTCCCCACAACTCTCACTAACAACCTCCCCACAACTCTCACTAACAACCTCCCCACAACTCTCGCTAACAACCACCCCACAACTCTCACTAACAACCTCCCCACAACTCTCACTAACAACCTCCCCACAACTCTCACTAACAACCTCCCCACAACTCTCGCTAACAACCTCCCCACAACTCTCACTAACAACCTTCCCACAACTCACACTACCAACTACTCCGAACTCTCCAACATTCTTCCTGCTGTCTACCACCAAACAATATTCTCCACAAACAGGTTGGTACATTGTAAGTTATCAGACGATGAGTGACAATAACGTGGCTGAGAATGTCATGTTCATTATCAATACATTATAAGAATCGATGATTGTCCAGGACGGACCAAAGCTTTGTCCTTTCTAAACTTTCTGATATGTGGTTTAGTCGTTACATTCTAACTTTACTAAATTATGCAGTAGATTTATAGATGTGATGATTGTACTGTACCTATATATTTTGGTAATTAAAACGTATTTACTCGCATCAAAAATGTGTTTATCAGTGATTAAGAAAATTGTGAGAGTGTTGTGTTGTTGTTTCCGAGGGGAGTCTGAGAGAGACCAGTCTTCAGGGTCAGTGTCGAAAGATATGGACAACGATAAGGACCAGGTTGAATCTTCCAGGCCAGACACAAATATTGGCTCCGTTAATGCCACTATGTATGGTAATACAGAAATTAATACCTAGGACAGCGGGAATAATGATGATATTAATACCGAAATTAATATCGAGGAGATCGGTCATAGTGATGATGATAATACAGACCGACTCTGTCAAAAGTTTCTCAGGCACCATGCTCCTCGACTTCACCCGCCAGCATTAGCTGATGAGCGCTGCCTTCAAACGTCTTCCTTACAAAGACATGACCACCGCCGAACTCGCTAAAATTACTACCTGCTTAATAAATGTATCATCAATCCCGCTCGGGAGCCAAGACTACGAGGCACACTCACAGGCACTAACAAAAGCCGCGAGGGAGCTCGACGCTACAAGATGTAGGGGCTTTAGTAAACTTCTGCCGGTGGTACTGCCCTCTCACGACTCCACACTCCCTCAAGAAGACCTGGAGTGCCAAGATCAAATGGGGCTCCAGGAGGCTACAGAGGAACATAGCTTCCACAACAATTAACAATCCAGTTTGAGCTTCAAACTTGACATCGGCACAAGACTCGTGTGCGTCTCGCCAGACAAACAGGTACAGTGTCCGAAATGTTTTTTGTACCCCAGTAATGCTGAGATGTATGAAAACGGTATGAAAATATGTCAGTTTTGTGAACCCATTGCCAGGTTACCCAGGTGGAACCTGTATAATTACATGAGTAACTATGAAATAAGAAACAGTGAAACTTTCGTCCTTAAATACGCTGTTATTATTGACGTAAACAACATTAACGAAAGTTTTGAAAACTTTTTGTGTTAATTGTCGCTTCCACGTAACATTACCATTTAAATGATTATCATTAATAGCTAAACAGGCTAGTACAAGTCAGCTTAACTGAAACAATCGAACCCGCGGTCTTAAATACAGGATTTATAGAGTACTAGTTTGGATGTATTTTCGATAACGACGTAGATGACGTGGCTCGTCTCCCAGCATCGTTCAGTAATTAGTCAGGCCATTAGTGAAGCGGTGGCGCTGACCTCTGACGCTGTAGGTAAAGTTGTTGTACTAAATGCAGGCAATATTATGCCATCTGACGCGGCTGACATCTTGGCGTCAGCGCCAGGCATCTTCAGTCTCGTCAACATTCTGGGGTCAGAGAAGATTATTCTGGACGAAGCTATCCAGCAGAAAGTGATATAATCTGGAGGCATCAACGTCGGTGTAGAGCATGACACCGACGTCTATAACATCATTGAGGAGGAGCTAGGCATAACGGGAAACCTTGCCTATAACTTAAAGGCAACTCTTTGTGTTACAGAGAATTACAGGCTGTCGCGTGTGGAAGCACCAGCCTGTATGAGGGTCAAGGAAATAAATGAAAGAAAGGCCATCCTCTATCTTAGCCAAGTAAGGAACACCGAAAACATCACATGTTATTACGAGAGAATAGAAATCAGTGAAGACCCAAGTCACAAGTATTTGCAAGCTGACTTGACTTTCATCAATTCTAAAGGAAAGAAAATACGTAAAATACTAAATTTTTAACAATTATGTTCCTAGTCAATTTTCAAGAAAAGTGACTTTGTCTTCAAAATGTGAGAACTAGTTTTAACATAAATGAACTAATCCTGTGGGATATTTTTGGTTTGATTCTGATTAATTAATAATTAAAGTAGTAAATTAAATTACGAAGGACCACCCGCTTTTAAAGTAAAGAGGGAAACTGAGAATTTCAGATCATTAGATAAAATTCTAGAGAAAACCAGTGACTATGGATATGACTAGAAAGTATGATCATAAGAATAATTAATGGGCTGTATTATTAAAAACCAAACCTCAAACACCTACACTGGGGGGTTATTACTGGAGGTCAGTACGTCCAGGAATCAGTGTGGTTCGTTCACTAATTCTATTAATAATAATCTAATCCTATAATTAATGTTGAATATAATATTATTCATACAAAGAAGAACATGAATATGAGCATAATAATGAGTTACAGTAAATCACACATTATGTTGTACATTCTGAATGTATCAAATTGCAAAGTTATGAATAAAAAGAAATAAGCCTTAGCTGGTAATAGATTCCTTTAGATAACCCTGGCAGTCCTCTTAATCTCCAAGTCTGGTACACCGACGAATGACACGGTTAACATGGAGAAGACAGCATGAGGAATTCGTCTCTCGAGCTGCAAGATAAATGACTACCAGTAGCAATTGATTTAACTACTCAATACATATTCAAGATTATTGATATCTACAGATGGAATTCTAATCACCTGTTATTAGGTGTTGTCTTGCCGCGTGACGTGCAATCACCCTGCCATTAATACACTTATAAATGATGCATCAAATAAAAGTACTTAACTGTGGGCACTGTGTAAGTATTAAGATTGCCGTAATTACGTATCTCAAATTCAGGTGAGCTTATCCTGGATTAATACGTTTCAAGTTGGCTGATCACGTGTCGTCAGGAACCAAGTCTAGGGGTCCCTTATGTAACACCAGCACGAGTTGAAGATATTATCTGCAAGGTCGTTCACGCCTCACAGTGGCGGCTTTCATCTGTGGATAGACACACGTGTCCTATTTGCTGGACAATGGCGTCTTTTGTGAGTACGGTAAGCGCAGGTCTGCCTCTCTTCGGTTCCCCACGTGTACGCTTCCCGACACCGTCACCGACTGAGGATGGCGTCGCGTCCCTCCCCCCACGCCGAGTCGACGTTCATTACACAAATTATTGGCATGAACATTAATATTTCTCGCATTCGCGCTTGAAACTCTAAAGACTGGACGGGTTTATTATTTAGAGGAACGGAATATTATTATTTAACTATTTAAGAATAGTAAAGATACAAGGGAGAGGAATTAATGTCTCCCCATAGCATTCATTGATGACGCTACCTCTATCGCGAGGTAAACGTTTTGATTCTAAAGCTCTATTCGGCTTTTAGTTAGAGAACCATTCGTCTGCAATCAGTTGCCATACAGAATGCTTTAATTATGGAGAATCGTATTTAATTCTCACACAAATTGTATATAATGTGTTTTACTGTAAAGAAATCTGACGCAATACTGGTGTCAGATGACGTGAGAATTCTAGCCTAATGCACAGATGAATTATTAGTACAGGAGAATTCTACGAGTTGTTAATTTTACTTACTACAATATTAATATGGTTAGTAATAAGTAATGAGAATACAACAATGCTGTATTCGATGTTGGAAATATCCAACATAACTCCGGGGGGGGATTCTCAGGGTCGCACTGTACTGTGTTGTACTGACCTATCCCGAAGTGATATTAAGATTAATACATTAGTATGTTAGTACACACATAACGAACGTCCCGGATTTATCAAGGACTTACAAAGACTTGAGTCTTGCTATTTACATGTCAACTGAAACATGTTGTTTGTAGCCTTCACAATGTTTATAAAATTCAACTCTCCCAATTTAAACTAACAGAATCTACGGTGATGCGATATCTTGGGTCATAGTGACGTGTAAGGTTTCGTTACGTGATATCACATCGAAGCATCATCAAAGTTATCTCAGTGGGATGTGAAAGAAATTATTCTTCAGAGTTGTAATAGGCTTGCAGTTTCCCTTAGTGGAAACATGCATGAAATTGAAACATTAAATGATTAAGTTATCGGTAATCAGGAACACCCTAAAGCTCACAATAAACTCAACAACTAGGGTCGCAGTGACATGTAATGGTGTATTACGTAGCTGCTGAATCGTAGGTAAACTCAGAATAAGTTCCTAAGAACTGATAACACTATTGTATGATTATACTGTGACGGTAACGCGTTGGTGTTCGGCTGTTTAAGGCTAGGGGTATGGCCTCGTCACATAGTTATAAAAAAAAAGAAAAAACTGGAACTTCGTCTGTGGTAAGGTAAGGAGAAGACACACAAAACACAAGTAAATTTTAACAATGAAATTTTAATTACGTTAAATAAATCAAAACATGAATAAAATGCACAAACAAATTCTTATAATAAAATCAATCAATCAAAATAATAAGAATACTTAAATGACACAATGAAAAGTTATGTTAAGGCAAAATAACAAGAAGTGCAACACAAAATTAAATGGGAGGTGCTGGAATATTGGCTTTAAGCTACCACCTCTCTCAGTACACGCTAACGTCTAGCTGGGAGGAGTGATAACTTCGAGAGCACAGAACATTCTGAGGTCTGAGGTCGTGGCGACCCCAGACATCAAGTAGTATGGGGGGGCGAGTGCAGGTGCAGCCAGACCGGCGACCAATCAGCGGGGCCGGTAGCGATCAACGAGTAGTTTGGCGGTTTGAGTCTGAACAGGTGTCTCTGGCTGCAACGTTTTGCGCTCTGGCAAGCCTTGCTGGTGTTGTTGTCGTTGTTGGACATTTCTTCCATAGTAGTTTTATATAACCACAACAACGTAATTATGGAGGGAAGAGCAGGCTCAATCTCTTGAAGGAGATTATTGTCACAACTCTCCCCCGAAGCCTGCGGTTCTGGAAGAAGTACGTCGTTATGTGGTGGAGTAATGGATGGAGTCGCTTCTACTTCATAAACTCTGGAGAGATCATGGGCTAAGATGTTGTCAGACTCTTGGTATAGCGTGTCTCCAGGTTGAATTTCTGCAGGTAGCAAGCCCATAGTAGAAGACGTTGAGATGAGAAGGGGGCGTGCTGCAGGAGGTGTAGGGTGGTGTGGTCCGTATTGATGGTGGACCGAGCAATTTTCAGGTGTGGAGTGAAGTGCTGAAGCTTCAGGATGAGGAAGAGTAGCTCCTTGCCAATTGTTCCGTAGATCCTTGTAGCAGTATTCGCTGACAGGTGTATTCTTCTCGCCTCGTTGCTGCATCACGACACCACCAACGTCGGTACCATTGGCGTCGACATGGAGGATGAAGGGCTTATCTGACGAGGTGAGAGTGGAATTAGAAGAGGGCAAAGGAGCACGATTATTATCCTGAAAGCATTTGGGAAGATCATTAAGGATTTCGGAATTAGAAAGCGCTGACTCCTTGTCAGTGCTTTCGGGAGGAGAAGCTGGGAAGGTCTCACTGTGGATGTAGGGTTCTGTGAAGGTAGAACAATTAGTCAAGACAGTGGGAGGAGTACCATTATATTGCTTCAGGAGGTTGACGTGGCACAGCTGGGTCTTCCGCCGCCTATCTGGAGTCTCTATGACGTAGTTGTTGTTGCTTCTGCACTCTTTGACGCAGTAGGGTCCTGAAAATCTGTTTTGTAAAGGTGAACCTGGGATAGGGAAATAGGCAAGGACGAAGTCTCCCGGCTTGAATTTTCTTACTTTGCTGGTCTGGTCGTAATGAGTCTTCATTCTCACCTGGGCTTTCAATAGATTATCATGGGCAAAGCGGTGGACTCTCTCTAGAATGTGTTGAAGGTTTTGAAGAAACTGGGGCACATTCTGATGCTCACTGAAGGTGGCATCTCTGAGAGAGTCTTTGAAAGCCTTAAGGGGAGTACGGCACTTACGGCCGTAGAGCATTTCATAAGGAGATACTCCTAGGGACTCATTGGGGAGACTTCTGAAAATACACATTATAAGGTCAATCTGCTTATCCCAATCCTTCGAGGTTTCACTACAAAACTTTTTCAAGAGTGCTTTGATGGTCTGATGACTACGTTCAAGAGAACCCTGTGAAGCAGGATGATAGGGGCTGGACAATACCTGTTTGATGTTGAACTCCTCCAGTGTCCTTTTGAAGAGATCACTGGTGAAGTTGGTACCACAGTCACTTTGAATCTCCCTGGGAAATCCGTATTGAGTGAAGATCTTCAATAGATGTTTTATAACCGTAGCAGCCGTGATGTTCTTCACTGGAACTGCTATGGGAAATCTGGTGGTAGGACAGGATGTAGGCGTTACCTGAACTGGTCCGAGGTAAAGGACCAACACAGTCTTTTACGAGTCTGTGGAAAGGTTCCGCAGGCACCTGTATGGGAATCAGTGGTGCTCTGGGAATGGAGACGTTCGGCTTGCCTGCCATCTGACATGTATGACACTGTTTTACGTACTGTTTGACGTTATTTACCATACCTGGCCAGTAGTAGTCTTGACGAATCCCATGGTAAGTCTTGTTGAAGCCGTAGTGGGAGAATGCTCCGTGGGCCAGGTGTAGAATAGTGGGCCGCAGGCTGGTGGGAATCACAAGTTGTTCGATGTTGGCCCAATCGTCCTCCTCCTTCAGTTTACTGGGTCTATATCTGCGGTAGAGCAAGTCGTTCTCTAGGAAGAACCCAGAAATACTGTCGGGTTGAGTCTCAGCCTGGAAAAACAATGGTGTTAAAGTAAGATCTTCCCTCTGCAACTTACGGAACTCCAACTTGGTCAGATGCGGGGGTAGTTTCTGAGGGTCTTGAGGGACAGCGGTAGCAGTAGAGTCAGCTGGCTGTGGACGTGCGGCTTGTGCACGGGTGGTCACGAGAACCGGAGGAGAAATTTCATCACTCTTGAACCTCTGCTGGAACATACTCAAGAATAGGGTTTATTGGCACAGAGTTACACACCTGGGGTTTGTCCATGACGATCAGGTTGGTCGGTTGCAGGTCTTCTGCCAAGTCGTTGCCTAGGAGAAGTTGCACTCCAGGCATGGGAAAAGGCTTTTCCCTGACGGCGACTTGGACTTCCCCGTTCACGTAGGGACAATCCAGGTGGACTCTGGCGAGAGGGTATGGAGTGGTAGCAGTGAGGTCAGTGATGAAGACTGTTTCTCCGGTGTAGACGATGTTGGGCACAGCCGACTTCAAGATGATCGATTGTAGAGCCGCTGTGTCCCTCAAGATCTTCAATTTGAAACGTCCCTCCGGATTTGAACCGTTGGCAGAGACAGTTCCAGTATACAGGTGGTTACTGAAAAGAGAAAGATCATTAACACCAACATTCATCACAGGCTTACCGGACTTAGGAGGAGTTGGTTTGGGTCTTTGTTGGTCAGTGGTTCCCTTGTATTGAGACTTACCACACTTGTCTATGGTATAAGAACATAAGAACATAAGAACAAAGGCAACTGCAGAAGGCCTGTTGGCCCATACGAGGCAGCTCCTATTTATAACCACCCAATCCCACTCATATACATGTCTAACCCATGCTTGAAATAATCGAGGGACCCCACCTCCACAATGTTACGCGGCAATTGGTTCCACAAATCAACAACCCTGTTACTGAACCAATATTTACCCAAGTCTTTCCTAAATCTAAACTTATCCAATTTATATGTCCATAGAGTCTACAATACTTGCAGTACAGTTGTGAACCAGCTTGATCGGGGCTCACCTTCTCGTAACTGTACCACGACTTCTTACTGGAGGATGGTTCGGGTGTCAGCCGGTGGATGAGGCTGTAAGTGTCAGCCGACTTAGCACACTTCAGGTAGTCGGTTTCTTCTTTATCTGCTAAGTAGAGGCGGACAGGAGGCGGCACACGTCAAGAATTCTTCAACAAGCATCAGGTTGACGAGTTCTGTAAAAGTAGAGACATGTGCTGCTTCCAGCCATTTCATGAAATACCTCCGTTTCGTGTTAGCAAACTCGAGGAAGGTAGTGGTACTTGCCTTCAGGTGGTCACGGAATTTCCTTCTAAAACTTTCGGTGGAAAGTAGGTAGGCGTCCAACACTGCTTGTTTCAGAGTGTAGTAGTCACTCAGACGCCAAAGTACTGAGTGTGACTGCAGCTCTACCTGTAAGATGGACTCTTGAGAAGTGTGGCCCATTGGTCGACAGGCCAACTGAGTTGATTAGCAAGGGTTTCAAAGGTGGTAAAGAACACATCAACTTCTGCTTCTACAAAGGATGGCATCAACTTACTTGCATGTGATATATTAAAACTGACGGGAAGATTGGCAGTAGCTTGCTGGCGTTGAGTGAAGTGTGAAGTTTCCAAGGCGATTTCACGTTGACGACACTAGAGCCAGAGTCGCTTGTTGCTTGTCATGTTCGCGTTGTAACTCTAACTCGCGTTGTTTGGTTTCGAGCTGTAAGCGTTCCCGCTCCTGGAGTGTTTCAAGCTGTATTCGTTCACGGAGTAATGTGAACTCACGTTCGTGTTCTTCTCTCCTCAAAGCAGCTTCACGTTCTCTGAGGGTGATTTCTCGTTCTTGTTCTTCCCTCCTCAAAGCAGCTGCTTCCCTTTGCTGTTCGCGGGCTTCCCTTTGCTGCTCACGTTCAATCTTGGCCAGTTCCAATTGGAGTTTCATCGTTGCCAAATCAGTTTTTCCTGCAATATAGTAAGTTTCATGAGTTTCAGAGTCTATCTTACCTTGCTCTAAATAGTAATCCAGCAACAGGTTGTGTAGGTCATTTTTGTTGGCTTGGTAGGGAACTTCTAATTGATACTCATGTGCAAGAGTTTGTAATTCAGTCTTCTTGGCACGACTTAAAGTCCCTATTTCACCTGCTGGATTTGTACGGAAAGCTTGGAGACGAAACATGGTGAAATTAGCAAATAAAGGTACACGAATATTCAATAGTGAATGTCAGAAACAGGACAACGTGGCAACTGGTACCTATCCTGTGAGATCTTTAACAATTAAAGTTAAGAAAAAGATATTAAATGATTAAATTAAATCAAGGGCGCAGGAAATCTTGTACCCGGTACTCATGTAAGAGGATAAGGGCAAGAAAATCCTACTAACAAGTGAAACAGAGTTTCGAAAACAAATGAAACAGTTAAATGCTTCAAAAGTAAAATTGGTAGTCCTAGGATGTAGGCATACCTTGCCACGTCTCTATAGGACATAAAGCAAGTTTTTCCTACTGAATTTAATATGATACTTACAGAATTAGCGAACTTTTGTGCTCTGAAAAAATAAGCTAATTCCCTACCGTTGTATGTATCATCATCTCTGACTGACGTGTAGGGGTGCGAGGTGTCAACTGGTGACGAGAACTGCTGCTGAGGTCCCAATTCAGCAACTAAAGTTCGAGCTAGAGGAACTATGGCCCTCTGTCCTCCTACAGTCAGATTGCAGAAGATTGGGTACTCTTGACCCGGGGCAGACCACAGTACCAGGGTACCAATATGATGATCTGTCAGAATGAGAAATATTCAAGGGACATAGATGGTAAATACGAGTAATAACAAGGAGGGAGAGATGACCAATTAAGAGTATGACTGCGGCCTACAGTCACCACGTAATCCAAAGTTGTCTCACCTTCACTATATGTTACTCTCGTAATGCACAATACACCGCACCTTATAAAAAATGAAATTGAATATGAAAAATAGTAAAGCTACGTTAACAAAGTTAAATACGCTTACCATAAATTACCACTTGGCACCAGTACCTGAGTGAAGCTCCTAGGACAGGCCCCCATATAACTTGTGACGGTAACGCGTTGGTGTTCGGCTGTTTAAGGCTAGGGGTATGGCCTCGTCACATAGTTATAAAAAAAAAGAAAAAACTGGAACTTCGTCTGTGGTAAGGTAAGGAGAAGACACACAAAACACAAGTAAACCTTAACAATGAAATTTTAATTACGTTAAATAAATCAAAACATGAATAAAATGCACAAACAAATTCTTATAATAAAATCAATCAATCAAAATAATAAGAATACTTAAATGACACAATGAAAAGTTACGTTAAGGCAAAATAACAAGAAGTGCAACACAAAATTAAATGGGAGGTGCTGGAATATTGGCTTTAAGCTACCACCTCTCTCAGTACACGCTAACGTCTAGCTGGGAGGAGTGATAACTTCGAGAGCACAGAACATTCTGAGGTCTGAGGTCGTGGCGACCCCAGACATCAAGTAGTATGGGGGGGCGAGTGCAGGTGCAGCCAGACCGGCGACCAATCAGCGGGGCCGGTAGCGATCAACGAGTAGTTTGGCGGTTTGAGTCTGAACAGGTGTCTCTGGCTGCAACGTTTTGCGCTCTGGCAAGCCTTGCTGGTGTTGTTGTCGTTGTTGGACATTTCTTCCATAGTAGTTTTATATAACCACAACGACGTAATTGTGGAGGGAAGAGCAGGCTCAATCTCTTGAAGGAGATTATTGTCACAATACAGTAAAGTATTATTAGTCATTTAAGATGAAGGAGACTATGACACTACAGTAAGGTCACTGTCTAGGGTCGCTGTCACTTGTAACTATTGAGTTACTAGACAATAACATCACGCAGCATCATGATCACCTCAAATTCAAATGAGGAAATTGAATTCAATGTGCACTGCCGTGCAGTAGTCATTCTGACTGATGGTACAATTAATTTGCTAACTAGCTAAATAATATAGTCAACTGTAATTAATGGTGAGTACAGATTAGGCTAGTACTCAGTTGACACTACTAAAGTCCCTAAACCTACCTAAATAAATGGTTTGAATTTCTAACCTACCTAAGTAAGGGACTAAGGTAATTGTGAGCAAAAATGTACTCGAATTAACATGGTGAGCAGTATTAAGCTCATTAACAGGTCGAGTTATATTAAACTCTTGAACATGGTGAGCTACAGTGAGCTCGTCAGCAGTGCTGACAGGGTGAGCTACAGTGAACTCGTCAACAGTGTTGACAGGGTGAGCTACAGTGAGCTCGTTAGCTAGTGCTAACAGGGTGAGTTACATTGAACTCGTCAACAGTGTTGACAGGGTGAGCTACATTGAGCTCGTCAGCAGTGCTGACAGGGTGAGCTACATTGAGCTCGTCAGCAGTGCTGACAGGGTGAGCTACATTGAGCTCGTTAGCAGTGCTAACAGGGTGAGTTGCAGTGAACTCGTCAACAGTATTGACAGGGTGAGCTACATTGAGCTCGTTAGCAGTGCTAACAGGGTGAGTTGCAGTGAACTCGTCAACAGTGTTGACAGGGTGAGCTGCATTGAGCTCGTTAGCTGGTGCTAACAGGGTGAGCTGCATGGAGCTCGTTAACAGTTAACAGGGTGAGTTCAGTGAACTCGAATTAACGAGGTGGAGTTTTGTCATTCAGTTATCATGGCGAGCAATATTAAGCTCGTGCGCATGGTGAACGAGCACTCATATTATTACGTTAATTCTAAGGTGAGCTATGTTAAGCTCATGAAGCATGTTAATTAACAATGCTAATGTTTAACGGTAATGCATTAAACATATAAGTTCTCTGGAAATTCACTTACCTATTAGTAAGTGTGCAAGTTTGTTCGTGTTGCGCTCCTACACTAAATAAGCAGAAACGAAAGAAAAACAACTCAAACAATTAATGCAAGTATTTATCACTAACTCTTAGTGCAGAAAACATGGTATTAAGAAGGTTTTCTTGGCAAACCTTTAAGCGCAAGTATAGTGGACCAGTGGTCTTAGTGAATGTTATCACTAAATTCAGGAAATGCCAGTGGCATTAAGTGCTAGATTCTCTAGCCTAACATTATTAATTCCTAGGGAGTACTAGATTCTCTAGCCTAACATTACAATTTAACTAGGAAGACTGAGTGTGGTCAATTACTACTTGTCGAGAATAATTCTAGGTCTGCAGTGAATTCAATGGGTTGATCGCTGTGACTTGTACTTGTTTGAGTACGGACCATTGATTTTCACTGAGAGCTATGAAACATCTCGGCGAGTATCAATTGTACTACCTTCAATCTGAGTTTATTACTCAGCTGTGTTTCTCCCTTTAGCTTGCTGCTGGAGAATTGATTTTCTGCTGACTAATTTATTATTGGCAGGCTTAGGCTTGTTCACATTCAGAACTTTACCAGTAAGTAAGTAGCCTCCTGCAGATTGGAGCATATTCATTCCCAATCGTTTAACATGTCCAGTTATGAACTGGTAATAGTAGTCGGCTCCTACTAGTACATCTACATTGTTAAGGCGGTCAGACATTAATTTGTTGTCAGCCAAATTAATTTCACGTTCCTGTAGGAAGTGGGCTGTGTACCCCAGACCCTAAATATTTAAGTCTAAAGGTATTTGATCTACAACAATGGCTTGGACAGCCTTGGCTTGACTACCTAGTCGTACAAGCGGTTGAACTACTGAGTATTCATGGGTTCCTCGATTTATCATGAACCCTGACAAGTTTAATTTTACTTGTCCTATTGGTTGTAAATTAAGTGCCTCTGCTGCCCTTTGAGTAATGAAAGTTCTCTGGGAACCTTGATCAAATAGTCCACGTATGGTGATCTTGGTTCCTCTGTTCTTCACTTGAAGTTGGGCAGTAGGCAACGCAGCATCCACTTGAGATGCTTGTGAAGTTACGCTGTACACATCTCGCACCTTGCAGCACTGTACTGGTGTAGATTCTCTACGTCCTATTCTAGGATTGACATAATTAGTCCTAACTAATTTACACAGTGCAGCATGATGCTTGCCCCTTCTACACCTATTGCAGGTGTTCAGTGGGGTGTCACAGCTGTTAACATTATGTGGTTTGAGACACCTAGTACATTTGTGTAACTGAGTCGTCTGACTCTTGTGTCTCTATTAGGATAATTAGTACATTTGTACAGAGAATGTTTTTGATTGCAAAACAAGCACATTCCCCATCCTACAGTTCGTTTAGGGGTTACCGGTTTAGGTAAAACAGTATTTGCAGGTGGTGATGGTTTTGATGCTTGCATTTGCTTGTTATTTATTCTCTTTTGAGTACTTGGTGTACTCTGGGGAACCATTAATAGGCTCTTGGGAGTGCTCTTTGGACTATTAGGTCTCTTAGGAGCACCTGTGGGACTCTTAGGTCTCACTGATGAATCAGTATTTGACTGATTGTTGTTACATTGAGTATTAGCACCTTGGTTACCTAGTGACAGTGTCACTTTAGGAGTTTCAGGCAAGGAAACTGATGTAGGTACAGTTTTGGTGCATTCAGATTTAGCATTAATTGCTTGGTCTGCTGTATGATTGCTCATATTACGCAAACCTGTAAATATATCCTGCATTGACAGGGTATCACCATTCTGGCATACATATAGTTTATTAAGTGTGTCACCAGACAATTTTCTTTGGATGATAATTTTAGTCATCCACTCAGTAGTTGGGTGATCCACCTCTTTACTGAAAGAATTTATCAGTGACTCAAGCTGGAAACTAAAGGCTTGTAAAGAGTCACCTGATTGCTCTGGTGAAGATAAATTTAATAATTGGTGTACAAGGTTTATAATAGTCTTCTCATTGTTAGCACTTGCTTTAGAAGGCTGTTGTGAGCAATTGTGACCATTACTTGTGTTGCTTAAGGCTTCTTGCTTAGCCTCAGCTTTGATTACAGCTTCGACTGTTGCCGCAGCATTAGCTTTATCATTTTCTGGTTCAGATTCACTGATCATTGCAGCTTCACTTGTTTCATCTGCAGCTTCACTTGTTTCTCTGGGTTCTGGTGATAAGCTAGTTAATTCAGTAGCATTATGTATTGCACTTATAGAATCCAAGGAACATTGAGAAGTGTGGTCTGAAATTTGATCAGACTCTGTAAACAAATCATCACATGAAGCTGTATTAGATGAAAGGTTAGAAAATGAAGGTTGATCTCCAGTTGTTGATCCTGTATAGTGATCAGCATTGATTAGAGGATTCTCCTCGTCTTGATTTAGCTCAAGTATTTCATCTGAGCTGAGTGTTAACTTGGATACAGGTCTATTAATGATCTGATCCACCCACTCGGGAATATCTTGCCTCGCAAGCACCTCCTTATATCGGTCTAAACTGGTTTGAACAGAATGTTCATAGTTATCGAGATCAGATTCTGTTAGACTTAAGTGGTCTGAGACAGTATGACCGGCTTGGAGTAAATTCCTGTGGGTCTCGATTACAGTCTTGATATAATCATATTTTTGGGTGGCGTACTTTATGTAACTTGCTAGTCTGTAGACGTCACCTGGGTCAGTTTCGACACAGAAATGACATTTCATAAGCAGTTTTCCTAAAGGGCCTTGAAGAGCTCTCAAGAATCTTGCGTTCCTTTGTAAAGGATTCATTCTTGCGGTAAATTGAGCCTGATAGGGCTTATGTAGCTAGTGGTATAGCTATAGTGTCTGCTCCTTGATGCAGAGCAGGTATAATTATTGACAGCCTAATATTTCTTGAGGCTGGTTGTAATTTACCTCATTTAGAGGTTAGCTACCTACCTAATAATAAGCAACTAAGATTTGAGTGGTACCTTGGTCTCACTACAGGTGTTCCTCAGCTTAGCTCTTCTAAATCAGCCTCGGATGGGTAGTAGACTTACAGTAACACTCAAAAACATACATAGAAATATGCAATAAAATAATTACACAATAAATGGTTAATCCCACCCTTGATAGGGTCAGCACAAAAGAATAATATATGTGTCACTAACTAGCTCAAGCCTAGTCGTGAGAATTTCTACTTGGGAAACTACAACTATATTTAGTCTGTGCTTGTGCCAAATTCAACACAATCACAGCCTAAATTGCTACCTAATGAAGGTTGGCAAAGATTATATTATGGTGCAATAATGTGCAAATAATTGTGCTGTGTTTTTGTTTTGTTTTTTGTATTTTATTGTTTATATACACTTGTGTAATTATGTGTATAAGAAATTAAATGAACACAAAAGAATTAATTGTGTTTGGCAAGTATTCTACTGCCGTAAATATTACCTAACTCCTGAATGTACTCCTAATTGTGGAATAAAATATTATCAGGGTTAGTAATGATTAACTAGTATGAGATCAGTAATTTATATTAGTATACTGGATCCCTAAATGTTAATGATCCACTGACTTGAGTGAATCAGTAATTATAACATGGATTCAGGCTATAATGGACAGTCTGCTGACAGCCATATATTGAAACATTTATATAGCCTAAATGGTTAACACTTAATTGGTGTTAGTGATTAATATAAGGTTATGAGCTGTTGCTCCTGGTGACCTAAGGATTCTACTTCTGTATGAAGTGTAGGTCTAAATGTTGTGGGTACTTGGTTATGACCCACTAAAGCTATGTAAAGGTAGCTGTTAGTGTGATCTAGGCTAACTGGTGTGTTATACTGTTAGTTGACACAATTAATTAAATAGTTAGTCTAGCTTCTATCACACAAGGATTAGTTATTAAGGGTTAATATTTTAATTATAGATTTAATGCCTATCCGGTTCGATAAGGACCATAATGTGGGATATTTTTGGTTTGATTCTGATTAATTAATAATTAAAGTAGTAAATTAAATTAAGAAGGACCACCCGCTTTTAAAGTAAAGAGGGAAACTGAGAATTTCAGATCATTAGATAAAATTCTAGAGAAAACCAGTGACTATGGATATGACTAGAAAGTATGATCATAAGAATAATTAATGGGCTGTACTATTAAAAACCAAACCTCAAACACCTACATTGGGGGGTTATTACTGGAGGTCAGTACGTCCAGGAATCAGTGTGGTTCGTTCACTAATTCTATTAATAATAATCTAATCCTATAATTAATGTTGAATATAATATTATTCATACAAAGAAGAACATGAATATGAGCATAATAATGAGTTACAGTAAATCACACATTATGTTGTACATTCTGAATGTATCAAATTGCAAAGTTATGAATAAAAAGAAATAAGCCTTAGCTGGTAATAGATTCCTTTAGATAACCCTGGCAGTCCTCTTAATCTCCAAGTCTGGTTGTCGGAAAATCCGACACCATTTAATAATAATATCATACAGACAGATAAGAGCTGTGTTGTATAAACAAGTTACCCATAGAAAACGTAACTTGTAGTGGAATTACCGTCTAAAGAAAACGGGATATCATCACCACATACTATTATAATTCACCAGCTATTCTGCTGGGAATTATTCTTAAATACATTAGTCTTTGGACTTTACCATCATAAAAACATCTTATATAAATTAACTTAATTATCAATATTAAAGTAGAGTAAATGTGACCCTTCTATCACTTTCTGAAATCTGGACAAAGTAGGCCAGGCGTCAGGGAGGAAGGAGGCAGGATTGTTGTGTCACCTCCGAGACGTGTGGAGCAAATTTGGCTCCTATCATTCTGGACAATGTCGGCCAGACGTCAATAGAATGGAGTGTTAGATGCAGCCATTGTTATACGAGACCAGAGGCTCACACGGGAGCAAATTCGGCTCCTGTTAATTTTACTTGGACGTAGTGTTATGGATACCAAAGGTGTACCATCTGTCAACACGCTGTCAACAAATCAAGTTAAGTGTTCTTTCCGAAACCCATTATTTATCATTAGTGGCCATTAATGTCATTATATAGGGTGACCCGGTTAGATCACATGGAAGCCTCAAACTAAAGGTAATTAAGCCAGGTCTTCATGTTCCATGTACTGTTTTCTCTGATATACTTGTCATATATAGGTATCTGGCTTCACAGCTAGCGCACTTTTGACAGGTCAAGACGAGGATGCAAGATTTGTGCACCAGTTACTGGGTGATATGGAAGCTACCTCAAAGAGGATAATTTGGTGTCTACACCCTAGTTATACCTGGTGGACTAACCTGCTGTACTATAAGATAAGGAACCTCTTTAATGTATGTAGTTATTTCTGTAGTTTGATTGGCTGCATATATATATTAATTTAATAACCCCCCCCTAATGTGTAGAGGATCGATTTGTGAGATTGAGATTATTGCAGAAATACAGTCCACTTATCATTATACAAATTGCTATCGAAGTATATAAATTAACGTAAATATAAATTCATATAAATTAAATAAATATAAATCTCACAGGTCGGTTCCCACATTATTTGGTCATCTTCGAACCGGATGACGGATTATTTGATCCTTTGAACCCACATTTGGTCATCTTAGTACCGGATGAACCAGTTAACCAGTGGATTCATTAAATATACTAGTGCAGTGCTATTTAAACAAAGCCAGTCAAGACAGCGGCGTTGCCTCGTGGGAGCTCAGGAGCCTCCCTCAGCCCAGTTCAGCTTCGTCAGCGGTTTCATGCACACCCACAGATATTTGGTGGCGTGTTATTTCGTGAAATGACAGCGCTAATATAGAATCCAGCCAAATTAGTGACTGTGTCTTCGCGAGATTGTTCACGGATTTCGTGGTGTTACATTTCGCGAGAGATTATCTACGAATTTTGTGGACTTTATTTCGCGAGGTCACTAATAATATTTAATACTTCTAGATAATATTAGAAGTTTCATAGAGGCTAATTAAGAGGCTATTATCAATAATTGTGTATATTATTTCTCCAAAATAGAGAATTATTTAATATATATTGCACTAGTGTTCTCAATATAATATTTACTAATTGCCAACCCACAACAGGGTAGGATACTGACTAGTTGAACTATTATTGTTCATCCTAGTCCCATTATTACTATAGTCAGTTGTACTATATTGAACAACCTAACACCATTAATGAATGGTCCAGACCCTATTTTGGGTGTAATTTTTATCAACTCGAATTGAGTTGTATATATAATAATTTACTTATGATCATTACACCTTTGAGTGATTAATTAGTGTCTCTACCATCCTAGGGTGATATAGAAGAGCTAACCTAAAGGTACTTCCAGTGACACTGGTTTATCACTCAAATCATTAGTGTGTATGATTGTATATATATAATGTGTATTAATTTTAAGTGCTAACCTCTAGTAGAGGTAGGATTATTGCCTAGTGAGTGCAGAATTAACCCTAGGCTACCATTAGAGCTTGTTCAGTAATATGAGCAGCCCAAGTACAAGCCCCACAAGGCTTCACCAACTAGCCAGTATGGATAATGCAGGGAGAATGAAAAGAACCCTTGCAGGTCTTAAAGGCCACTTAACAAGACAGATCAAGAAATGTGAAGATTTGTCACAACAATCAACAGTTGATTATGCTGACCTGGAAAGCTATTATCAAGCAGCTGCAGGTAAATTTGAGCAAATCAAATGTCAAATAGCAACATATGTGGCTGAACTTGCCAACACCAATTTATCAGAAACAGAAATAGACGACATTATGGTTGATCTTGCGAATTATGAAGATCACACTCAGGCCACGTTACAGCCTTATGTCAAATTAATTGCCCAGAACAAGGCAACAGCAACAACAACAACAGTTGCATCTAATACGAGTCAAGCAGAAGCTCGACTCCCTCCAATTAATTTACCCACTTTCTCAGGAAAAGATGAGGAAGATTGGGACGAATTTTGGAACAAATTCGTTGACCTTGTAGACTCAAAACAATCTTTACCAAAGAGTAGTAAATTCTCTTATTTGCAAGGCCAATTATCAGGTGAGGCTAAAACAGTAGTATCCCATCTGAGATTAACTAATGACGGCTATGATCTGGCAGTAAAACTCCTCAAGGATAATTATGCTGATCCAGAAGTAAGAACATCACATTTAGTTCATGAGCTGTTGCATTTACCCCCACCGGAGGCTTCAGCTGATTCACTCCAAGTCTTCAAGCTGGAGGTAGAATCATTGATCAATGCCCTCAGCCTGACAGCAGATACAAACGGGGCTGAGTGGGTCTTGAAAATAATTGTCCAGGAGAAAATACCTAGGGACATATTGAGACAAATGAGTGCTCATTACAATAAAAGTATCTTATCCATGAATGAAATATCTGAAGGTTTAAAGTCAGTAGTTCATCAATTACGAACACATGACAAATTAAAACCACCAAGTAAACCCTCAGAAACCAATAATAGTAAACCACAGAGTACCAAAGGTACTCCAAATCAATCTAGACAATATAATTCAACACCAAAGTGGAACAGTAGCAGTGTGGGCGTATATGCAGTGGGACCCTCCAAGCCTATAGTTACTGTGTCACCCAAGAACGTGACACCAAAGGGTACTGGAAGCTATGGAACATGTTTGTTCTGCAATGAGAAACATTCAATATACCACTGCTCTAATTTTCCTGATAGTGAGGCCCGTGTTGAGCGACTCAAAGATTTGCAACATTGCACGAGGTGCCTCAGGAAACATAACATCAACGACTGTGATACCCAATTACACACCTGTAATAGGTGTAACAAAGGTCAGCACCATGCAGCATTGTGCAGAGACACCAAAACAACGTCTCCAAACCCCAAGGTGGAAGATAGCATTCCCACCACAGTACAGTACTGCAGGGTGCAACAAACAAAGAGTGTCCAATCGGCAAAGTCTAAAGGTAATACGACTTTGCCTACTGCCCAAATTACCATCCTGAATAAGAGGGCCAAGGTCCATACCCGTGGGTTGTTTGACCAAGGATCCCAGAGAACATACATCACTAAAAAGTTGGCAGATGAATTACAATTAAGGCCTGTAGCCCAGATGTCATTCAACATCTCAGGGTTTGTAACAGATGCAGGACCTCAAGTCTACCAGGTGGTACAACCATCAGTGCGTTTAGGCAGGTACGTCTGTCGAGTACAAGCCATTGTGGTGGACAAAATACCAGTAGACCTACAAGTTCAAGGTCTGAGAGCAACAGCCAAATTCCTGAGAAATAGAGGAATAAAATTGGCAGATAATATTAAGTCTGATCACCTCACCGACTTCGGTCTCCTTGTAGGGACAGACTATTGTCATCGATTCATCGGTAGCCCTACTAAATATCAGGGTATAACCATGTTAAACTCTGCAGGAGGTAAATTACTCTCAGGCCCAGTATCAAGCCTGAGGAGACCTATGCCTGCAGATAAACAATACCAGTAGAAATCTAAATTTGTCAGCTGATTATATTTCTCCAGTAGCATTATACTAAGGAGATTACAGCTGACTATAGTAACAGAGGTTGATGTTAGTATCATCATTTAAAGCTGAAGAGGAGTTCATGAGGCCTCAGTGGCAAATCAGTGAACAGTAGCCTAAAACAGCTACAAGTCACTGCGACCAATGTCATTGAACCCACTGCAGTCTCAGAACCATACTTTACTTTAATGATGAGCTATTCAATCTTCTTAATCAATTAACTAAATTAAACCCCAATAAATCTGATGACTGATTTGATACATTTATTATTTAATCAAGATGTATTCCATGGGCCTCAGTGTTTATAGATCAGTGACCAGTTACTTGAACAAACTTCAAGTTATATCTAATGTCACTGATCTCACTGCAGTCCCTGAATCATACTTGACTGTAGTACTTGATCACATCCAGTCTTCTGGGTTAAATAATATGTAATAAGGCTTGAATATTAGCCTTTCAAGAGTTGACAGGGAAATGAAATCGCATTAGACTTCTAACCCTTGCAACTCTAGTACGGGACATCCGTCCTGTACGAACAGACGCACAAATGTGTGATTACTAACTACTAACATCAAATTAATCTAATAATTCGAAGGAGGAGTATCGGTGTTCGTCTGTTCTAATTAGGACTTCGACCCGTGAGCAGCCCCTGGGGAATTATGTCGGAAAATCCGACACCATTTAATAATAATATCATACAGACAGATAAGAGCTGTGTTGTATAAACAAGTTACCCATAGAAAACGTAACTTGTAGTGGAATTACCGTCTAAAGAAAACGGGATATCATCACCACATACTATTATAATTCACCAGCTATTCTGCTGGGAATTATTCTTAAATACATTAGTCTTTGGACTTTACCATCATAAAAACATCTTATATAAATTAACTTAATTATCAATATTAAAGTAGAGTAAATGTGACCCTTCTATCACTTTCTGAAATCTGGACAAAGTAGGCCAGGCGTCAGGGAGGAAGGAGGCAGGATTGTTGTGTCACCTCCGAGACGTGTGGAGCAAATTTGGCTCCTATCATTCTGGACAATGTCGGCCAGACGTCAATAGAATGGAGTGTTAGATGCAGCCATTGTTATACGAGACCAGAGGCTCACACGGGAGCAAATTCGGCTCCTGTTAATTTTACTTGGACGTAGTGTTATGGATACCAAAGGTGTACCATCTGTCAACACGCTGTCAACAAATCAAGTTAAGTGTTCTTTCCGAAACCCATTATTTATCATTAGTGGCCATTAATGTCATTATATAGGGTGACCCGGTTAGATCACATGGAAGCCTCAAACTAAAGGTAATTAAGCCAGGTCTTCATGTTCCATGTACTGTTTTCTCTGATATACTTGTCATATATAGGTATCTGGCTTCACAGCTAGCGCACTTTTGACAGGTCAAGACGAGGATGCAAGATTTGTGCACCAGTTACTGGGTGATATGGAAGCTACCTCAAAGAGGATAATTTGGTGCCTACACCCTAGTTATACCTGGTGGACTAACCTGCTGTACTATAAGATAAGGAACCTCTTTAATGTATGTAGTTATTTCTGTAGTTTGATTGGCTGCATATATATATTAATTTAATAACCCCCCCCTAATGTGTAGAGGATCGATTTGTGAGATTGAGATTATTGCAGAAATACAGTCCACTTATCATTATACAAATTGCTATCGAAGTATATAAATTAACGTAAATATAAATTCATATAAATTAAATAAATATAAATCTCACAGGTCGGTTCCCACACTGGTACACCGACGAATGACGCGGTTAACATGGAGAAGACAGCATGAGGAATTCGTCTCTCGAGCTGCAAGATAAATGACTACCAGTAGCAATTGATTTAACTACTCAATACATATTCAAGATTATTGATATCTACAGATGGAATTCTAATCACCTGTTATTAGGTGTTGTCTTGCCGCGTGACGTGCAATCACCCTGCCATTAATACACTTATAAATGATGCATCAAATAAAAGTACTTAACTGTGGGCACTGTGTAAGTATTAAGATTGCCGTAATTACGTATCTCAAATTCAGGTGAGCTTATCCTGGATTAATACGTTTCAAGTTGGCTGATCACGTGTCGTCAGGAACCAAGTCTAGGGGTCCCTTATGTAACACCAGCACGAGTTGAAGATATTATCTGCAAGGTCGTTCACGCCTCACAGTGGCGGCTTTCATCTGTGGATAGACACACGTGTCCTATTTGCTGGACAATGGCGTCTTTTGTGAGTACGGTAAGCGCAGGTCTGCCTCTCTTCGGTTCCCCACGTGTACGCTTCCCGACACCGTCACCGACTGAGGATGGCGTCGCGTCCCTCCCCCCACGCCGAGTCGACGTTCATTACACAAATTATTGGCATGAACATTAATATTTCTCGCATTCGCGCTTGAAACTCTAAAGACTGGACGGGTTTATTATTTAGAGGAACGGAATATTATTATTTAACTATTTAAGAATAGTAAAGATACAAGGGAGAGGAATTAATGTCTCCCCATAGCATTCATTGATGACGCTACCTCTATCGCGAGGTAAACGTTTTGATTCTAAAGCTCTATTCGGCTTTTAGTTAGAGAACCATTCGTCTGCAATCAGTTGCCATACAGAATGCTTTAATTATGGAGAATCGTATTTAATTCTCACACAAATTGTATATAATGTGTTTTACTGTAAAGAAATCTGACGCAATACTGGTGTCAGATGACGTGAGAATTCTAGCCTAATGCACAGATGAATTATTAGTACAGGAGAATTCTACGAGTTGTTAATTTTACTTACTACAATATTAATATGGTTAGTAATAAGTAATGAGAACACAACAATGCTGTATTCGATGTTGGAAATATCCAACAAATCCTCTTCCTTCATAATTATCACATTATAAGGACAAACCCAAATTAAATCCACTTGGGCTAAAAAGTAGACCGACGGTCTTGCGTCTTGCTGGACGGCGTTCAATTCCCAACTGTCCAAGTGGTACAGTAAATGGTAAACAGTAAATGGTTGGGCACCATTTCACACATCCCCTTCCCCGTCCCAGGCCAAATCCTTATCCTGATGCCTTCCAAGTGCTATATAGTCATAATGGCTTTGCACTTTCCCCTGATAGTTCCCATCCATTGGTGTTAGGCCCTTGAGAATGTTGACGAGGCTCCCAGGCGCTGGTTACTGTAGTGAAGTTGTGGGTGACGGAAGGCTCGAACCTCCAGCGGATTGACGGGTGCCATCACCTGACTGTCGTATTGACGGGTGCCATCACCTGACTGTCGTATTGACGGGTGCCATCACCTGACTGTCGTATTGACGGGTGCCATCACCTGGCCGTCGTATTGATGGGTGCCTTCACCTGACTGTCGTATTGACGGGTGCCATCACCTGACTGTCGTATTGACGGGTGCCATCACCTGACTGTCATATTGACGGGTGCCATTACCTGACCGTCGTTTTGACGGGTTCCATCACCTGACCGTCGTATTGACGGGTGCCATCACCTGACTGTCGTATTGACGGGTGCCATCACCTGGCCGTCGTATTGACGGGTGCCATCACCTGACTGTCGTATTGACGGGTGCCATCACCTGACCGTCGTATTGACGGGTGCCATCACCCGACTGTCGTATTGACGGGTGCCATCACCTGACTGTCGTATTGACGGGTGCCATCACCTCGCCGTCGTATTGATGGGTGCCATCACCTGGCCGTCGTATTGATGGGTGCCATCACCTGACTGTCGTATTGATGGGTGCCATCACCTGACTGTCGTATTGACGGGTGACATCACCTGACTGTCGTATTGACGGGTGCCATCACCTGACTGTCATATTGACGGGTGCCATTACCTGACCGTCGTTTTGACGGGTTCCATCACCTGACCGTCGTATTGACGGGTGCCATCACCTGACTGTCGTATTGACGGGTGCCATCACCTGACTGTCATATTGACGGGTGCCATTACCTGACCGTCGTTTTGACGGGTTCCATCACCTGACCGTCGTATTGACGGGTGCCATCACCTGACTGTCGTATTGATGGGTGCCATCACCTGGCCGTCGTATTGACGGGTGCCATCACCTGACTGTCGTATTGACGGGTGCCATCACCTGACCGTCGTATTGACGGGTGCCATCACCTGACTGTCGTATTGACGGGTGCCATCACCTGACTGTCGTATTGACGGGTGCCATCACCTGGCCGTCGTATTGATGGGTGCCATCACCTGGCCGTCGTATTGATGGGTGCCATCACCTGACTGTCGTATTGATGGGTGCCATCACCTGACTGTCGTATTGACGGGTGCCATCACCTGGCCGTCGTATTGACGGGTGCCATCACCTGGCCGTCGTATTGACGGGTGCCATCACCTGACCGTCGTATTGACGGGTGACATCACCCGATCGTCGTATTGACGGGTGCCATCACCTGGCCGTCGTATTGACGGGTGCCATCACCTGGCCGTCGTATCGACGGGTGACATCACCTGACCGTCGTATTGACGGGTGCCGTCACCTGGCCGTCGTATCGACGGGTGACATCACCTGACCGTCGTATTGACGGGTGCCATCACCTGGCCGTCGTATCGACGGGTGACATCACCTGACCGTCGTATCGACGGGTGACATCACCTGGCCGTCGTATCGACGGGTAACATCACCTGGCCGTCGTATCGACGGGTGACATCACCTGACCGTCGTATCGACGGGTGACATCACCTGGCCGTCGTATCGTCGGGTGCCATCACCTGACCGTCGTATTGAAGCATGTTTTATTTTTTATTTATTATAATGTTTTTTTATTTAATTTAATGTTTTTTTCGGTGTGTGTGTGTGTGTGTGTGTGTGTGTGTGTGTGTGTGTGTGTGTGTGTGTGTGTGTGTGTGTGTGTGTGTGTGTGTGTGTATTCACCTTGTTGTGCTTGCTGGGGTTGAGCTGTGCTCTTTCGTCAGAGAAAGGTGTGTAGTACTCATCTCACCTAATTGTACTCACCTAATTGTGCTTGCGGGGGTTGAGCTTTGTCTCTTTGGTCCCGCTTCTCAACTGTCAATCAACTGGTGTACAGGTTCCTGAGCCTACTGGGCTCTATCATATCAACATTTGAAACTGTGTATGGAGTCAGCCTCCACCACATCACTGCCTAATGCATTCCATTTATTAACTACTCTGACACTGAAAAATTTCTTTCTAGCGTCTCTGTGTCTCATCTGGGTACTAAGTTTCCACTTGTGTCCCCTTGTTCGTGTCCCACCCGTGCTGAAGAGTTTGTCTTTGTCCACTCTGTCAACCACCTACAAAATTCTCAGGGAAATTATCATGTCTTCCCTTACTCTTCTGTTTTCCAGGGACGTGAGGTTCAGCTCCTTTAGCCTTTTCTCGTAGCTCATACCTCTCAGCTCCGGGACAAGCCTGGTGGCATACCGCTGATTCTTCTCTAACTGTCTTGTGTTTAACTAGGTATGGACTCAAGGCTGGAGCTGCATATTCTAGGATTGGTCTGACATAAGTGGTATACAAGGTCCTGAACGATTCCTTACACAAGTTTCTAAAGGCAGTTCTTATGTTGGCCAGTCTTGCATATTCCGCTGATGATATTCTTTTGACGTGGGCCTCTGGGGACAGGTTCGGTGTGATATCAACTCCCAGATCTTTCTTTCTATTTGACTCTTGCAGGATTTCACCTCCCAGATGGTATCTTGTGTTCAGCCTCCTGCTCCCTCCGCCTAATTTCGACTCTTGTAGGATTTCACCTCCCAGATGGTATCATGTGTTCCGCCTCCTGCTCCCTTCGCCTAATTTCATTACCTTACACTTTCCTGAGTTGAACTTTAGCAGCTATTTTATAGACCATTCCTCCAGTTTGTCCAGGATATCCTGTAGTCTCTGTCTATCTTCATCTGTTTTGATTCTTCTCATAATTCTTGCATCACCAGCAAACATTGAGAGGAACGAGTCTATAATAAAGCATAATAAGGGAGATATTAATAAGGTATTATATATTTCACTGAATAGAACGCGAAATAATAGATATAAATTGAACAAGTTTAGATTTAGGAAAGACCTGGGTAAATACTAGTTTTGTAACAGGGTTGTTGACTTGTAGAACAAATTACTGGGTAACATAGACGTAGGATCTCTTGAGTTTGGGTGGATATAAGTTAAAGCTGCTACGTATGGGCCAATAGACCTTTCAGCAGTTTCCTTCATTCCTATGTTCTTATGTTTGTTTTCTTGTTGCCGATTTGATCATGCTCTATCAAAATAATTCCATGATTACGAGATTCATAAATACCGGAATATACACACGGCTTTAAAAACGTATCGTATAACACCACCAGTCTTTTAAAAGAATATTAATAATTTAATATTATGTCCGCTTGACCTTCGCTATGCTTGAAAATATTTAGTTTAATATTTTAAACATTTTCCGTAGATACTACTGTTGTTGTCAGTCTTCGAACATTATCAACAGCATCTTTATCATTAATACATGACTAGTAAAATCTCTCCGAGTTCTCTTGATGATGTCTAATCACTATGATACGAAACTTCTGAATTGATGTTAATACAACCAGTGTTGTCCTCAGTGATTTAAAACCTACATCACTTGTATACATATCATACCTGCAATGTGTTCCCGTATTGTAACCCGAGCACCCTCACACACCTGCAGTGCCCTCGCACATACCTGCAGCGCCCTTGCACATACTTGTAGCTCCCTCATACACACCTGAAGTGCCCTTGCACACACCTGCAGCTCCAACACACCTGCAATAGAAAAGCCCTTTTAAGAAAGTTTCGAGCTAATTAACTAGTGCATATAACTTTAAAATGTATATATAAATCTATACAAGTACATATATGTAAGTGACATTTGCAAACATCCAGGAAATATAAAAGGATTAGAATGCAGTTATAACTGTAGCGATTTAATCTTATACTCGCTCCATTATCTCATAATCTTAATAGCATAACTAATTAGCACTAATTATAGAAGCTACAGTCCTTTTCCCCAATTACCGGTAATACTCTTCTCATCTTGTTGGAGGGAGCCGAGGTGTAGTCACCATATAAGCAAGCGATATGAGGAATAGCGAACAGTACAATTTCCACAGTTAACAATGTAGCACTCAGCGTGTACAGATCTAATTGACCCAAGACGCTAAAGCTTCAACACAGAGCAGACAGCAGACTACGACCACATCGAGCTACAACGTTCTCGCTCCCCAAGTTCAGACACTGGCAATTCCCAATCGAGCCGCCACGCTCTCCCACATAGAGCTCCGCGACTCCGGCTTAACTCAGCTCTCTGCTCTGCTCCAAGCTCCATCTGAACGTTTACGACAATGCCACCAACCGACTACTGTAATCAAGACTAATAAATAAATATGAAAACTCACTAAACAATGTGTATCTAATCTACCCAACGACGTAACAATCATACGTTACATAACCATCCCCAAAAAGTGTTTAAATATACTAAGGAAAGGAAAATGTCGCTTTGAATCAACATGTAGATCAACATCACAACAAAAGTCTGGACATGTGTAGCGATCTTGGCACATGCGCTGGTTAGGCAAAACCTTCTGCTCTACAAATGCAAGTGTTTGGGTATATTCTCCGCGGGCAAAGGATAAAGTTCATAAGAAATAGTGTGACGCAATATGATCAAGCCCACTGTCCGCTTATCCGTAAACAATATCCACCGAGCTACAAACAAAGAGGAATTTAAATATAGTTGCAATGACAAAGGTATTGTACGAGTAATGCAATTCCATTAATGAATAATTGGAAAGCTTGCATTAGCAAGAACACCATGTATGCTAGCTACACGATATAGTTTTCATTTTCATATACTTTTTTTTCGTGTGGCAGCTTTTGCTGACAGAGTTAAGTGCGTAGAACTGTTGTAGGCATCACAGTAATAGCGATATGGTTATGACCATTGGAAGCTGTGGCTGCTGTTGTAGCCACTTCAACGTGAATTAGGTGGATGTACTGTTGCAATATACAACATAGGAGAAAGTATGAGGTAGTGAATCAAGAACTACATCACTTATCGTATGGGTGAGGAAAATGAGTGGTAATATACATGAGTAGTCAGATTGTGGTCACACCGATGTATGGTCAAAGATTAAGACAACCTTAGGTCACGTAAGCAAATGTTACAGCCAAAAGGTCACAAAGGGTGACCCAAAGTTCGTGGAAACATATAGATATACATTTAATGTAATTATAGCGTCCTTGGGATGCTGAGTGTGGTGGTGAATACAATGACCAGTTGGAGGGCAGTCTTGTGGAAGCCGCGGTTTCATCAAGTACTCCTCTTTATCTGCTTGTGGAAGCGACAGAGAAACCAGCCTAATGTGGGGACCCGATGTGATCTTGTTGACTCCAGTCGAGTCTGCAATGTATTGTATGGGAGACTAACCGGGTGTGGAGTGTTGAAGTAATGATTCTGAGTTAGGAACTTAATTAGAGGTTATGAGTTGTAGATGATGGGCAGGTGTGTCTAGTGCGTTTATTGCCAAGAGTTATCAATTTCCAGTACAAACCTATTGGTACACCTCAAGGGTCTAGGTGGGGAAAAATAGATTGTATGAAGTTAACAATTTCATGAGGCTAATTATATACAGTAGGGTAAATATTGTATTCAAAACGAATCTGGGTTTGAGTTTACGACAGACAAAAGTAAATGAAACCATTAACAAACCTCAATGTATGAGGAAAACACGGAACAATTAATATAGAAGATACCAATTATTTTACACTGATCTATTTCGGTCGAGGATGGGCCGTGGCAATACGTCTAAGTATTAGATGCAGTGCAAGAGTGAGACTGAAAATTTTGCTCAGCAAACTGTTGAGAGAATTAAATGGAAAATGATCTACCTAATAATAGAAGTTACACACAATCCATCAAACTTTAAGAGGGAAGAATAGATTTTATGGTAACTAATATCTAAAGCATCTAGGTCTCCTATCGTGAGATAATTTGGGGCTTAGTGTCCCCGCGGCCCGGTCCTCGACCCGGCCTCCACCCCCAGGAAGCAGTCCGTGACAGCTGACTAACACCGAGGTACCTATTTACTGCTAGGTAACAGGTGCATCAGGGTGAAAGAAACGCTGCCCATTGTTTCTCTCCGGCACCCGGGATCGAACCCGGGACCACAGGATCACGCGCCCAGTGTTCTGTTCGCTCAGCCACCGGCTCCCCAAACAAACTAACAATAAACATCAGTAAACACCAAAATCGGTGTCTAACAAACACCGACTAATATGAGTACAATAAACTTTATTTGCTATACAGGAAATTAGTTTTAAATTTATACCCGCTTCATTAAATAATATTGTGCCAAAACTCACCAAAATTACGTTAATTAATACTGCAACCACAATATATATTTATATAAATCACACTTGTCACAGCCCTGGGAACAATACAAGAAATTTATGACCACACTGTGGTACACTCCCCAATAATCATTGCCAGGAATCACTGGCGTTACACATACCTGAGCGCTCAGTATTGAAATTCCACACCTGCAAGACCACACATGGAAATGATATCACTCCGTCCCACGAACGATCAAAAATGATTACCACAATGAAATAATAATTATTACATGGACATCCTCTCAGTCCTTGGCTAATCTATGTATCCTCTGTTCCCGTGTGTACCCACACACACACACACACTGTACGTCTGCGTACACCAGACTTAAGTCCCTCTGGACTGACAAGATGACAACACAGGTGATTAATCTCCTCGCCCACAATTCACTCCACCTGAACAGGTGCTGCGTGACAATGTGACGGAACACTTGACCTCGAATTCAAGCTTTAGAGACTACTAATCACCAGAAATACACACATAGGTACTTACTCATTCACACTGCCGGCTTTACACACCATTCCCATACATCAGGCACCCCGCTATAGGTGGCTGGCTCGTCCCAAGTGGCGTAAGCAGCGGTAGTACCTTATGTGGTACTTATACGGAAAATTGGAGCACACTCGAACCCCTCCCACTCAACACGGCTGAGTTCGCACCCTCGACTCACCGGTGAAGTGAAGCGTTCATACCCAGGTGACGCGCACAACGATAGCGTCTCACACAACATGGGAAGTTTGCCTTAACACTGACACGAATTTCCCCGTTCCCATCGACTGCTACAGAGCACTAGCAAGTCTAATCAACACTGGTATGAGATCTACGAGTCTGTTGCTGCTCGTATGCACATTCCCCACGATCCCAGATCACTGTACCTCTACCCCCTGCACAAAATGTCTTAAACCCCTCCAAGCGACGACTTCGGCCGAATTCTGTGACGACCGTTGTCGTAGGTGAAGCAGGAAGCATCAGCAGTTGAGTAGTCCAGCCACCACGACGCCCTATACTTCAATTTGGCCGAATTGAGTACAGAGAGCGTCTTGACAAGGTGGCAGCTGAGTTCAGAATGATGCTACACCGGCTCTCCCCGCGTCCTTCATGAAATAACCAATGAGAGGAAGGCATACAGCGGCCTACCCCTCTCATCCAATCAGCGACGGTGTAGCATAGCCCCTAGGGCAACTCCAAGATGGCCGACCAACATGGCGGCTCAAGATGTTTACCAAGATGGCGGCTGTTCCCATGACAACTACTCAAGTGGCCAGCTAGCGCAGGAGGCCCACAGCTCACGCACGCCGGCGGCCTAGCTGTTCCCGCGCAAAGCTGGTCTGGCTCCATGCCATACAATGAGATGATGCTATCAGCTCTAGCACAGTCCACAGACATGCCACCCCGGCCAGGGTAACATTTATGGACTGCTGATGACTGGGGCTCTCACATGAGCCCAAACACTAGATGTTTCGGTTGCTGGTTACCAAACTTATTGTAAGTGAGCTGGTGAACCATCCCCTCACAACAACCTCCCACCAAAAAGATAAAATTTCCCGGAGGAAAATTTCATCTAAATCACCAGCCACTTACACTTGGCTCTTAATTAAGTGCTCGGCGGCTGGGTGGTGGTGATTCATCCGTTTTCTGTTGACGTCGGTGGCTAGCGGGACAAGATGTGACGTCACTGGCTCGTCCAGGGTGGTACTTCCTGACCGTAGTGCGGTCGTGCTCAGGTTCTGGGTCCAGGTTAAGCCGGCTCAACGCCTCGCAGCTTCCCTTCCTCAGTCCCTTCACACTCTCGCCCCACAGGTCTGTGTCATACTGGACACAATAGGTAGCACACTGGGATGGACTTACCAATGAAGTACAGACTCAACACCTTCCCTACCCTACCGACGCAATTCCGACAGTTAGCAGACTGTCTTGACTTCCAGGTGACAGGGTCTTTCTTCCTGTCTGTCTGTCACTCTCAAACCGGGTTGCTCTACCGACTGAGTTGACTGGGCTGAGGCCTCTTCAGCAGCTGTCAAACCTCGCCCCTCACTGAGCACTTGGTCACTGACCTGCTCGTTCATCAATCTCTCAGCGACCGTTCGTTTGTCTGAACGATCTTCCAACAGCCTGAAAGATTGGCTCAGAATATCCACTTCACTTGTGGGAACCACAGCTACCTTAGCCTCACCACTGGTAACATCAAGCAGACGTTTACTCTCCTGAGTGATGGTAACCCTCGCGGGTCTGGCTGGTTGACAGGTCGTGGCGGGATTACCTGATCCAGGCCACACCCGTCTCACTGGGCTCACCCCCGTTTTCTGTGAAATGAAAGAAGGAAAATTGCTCTTTTTTCCTTTTACCTCATGCACCTGATCTTTCGCCTGATAAGAGGCGACCATGACTTCTTCAGCTGGCGGCCGTGTGACATCGCCGTCAGCTGGTGAGACCCATCTGAGTCCCTCTGAATCAGTTCTCGTTTTCTGTGCAATAGGGAGAGGATGGCGGCTCCGGTTTCCTTTCACCTGCTGCCTCTCTTCTTCTGTCTGGGCGGCGGTGATCTCTGCTCGACCAGCCGGCTGACGCTTGGTGTCAACGCCAATGGGTTTAACCTTCCTCTCACCTGTTCCTGTTTCCTCTGGGTCATTTCCACAGGACAGACCCACCTGGTTCCCTATACCAGGAGTATTACCTATCAAAAGTCCATACACTGCCTTTCTACTTAGCGCAGCTTTGATCTTACCTTTGATATATGGGGTGTCTACCAACATGGACACTTCTTCCATGTCCTTACCAGTGTCATCTGGGAACTGGACACGGAGGGTTCGACCTGTTCTGCTCTCAGGCTCAACCCAACTGTTCCTGACCATGTTAACTGTAGCACACCGGTCTCGAAAGACACTCGTCAATTGCCCATTAACTCTTCTTCTAGTTAACTCGAGTGTGTCTCTTAGGGCATCACCTCCCACGGTACTCATGCCTGTAACTTGCACCTTGGTCACCTTCTTAGTCTTAAGCCTAGTGCTGCTCGGGCACTTAGCTGCTCGGTGACCTGCCATGTTGCATGTGAAGCACCTGGGTCCCTTAACCTTGGGTTTCTGTTGGTGTCCCTTAGACTTACTTTCTTTAGGTTTGGCTCCCTTACTTGGAGCTTGAGTAAACCTTTCAATCTTTGTCACACATCGATCTAGGTATGCATCCCTAGGATCGATCTTCTCCTCTCTTGGCAATAGAGGAGGTACCTCTACTTCCAGCGCCTGTACCTCTGAGCTTGGCGCGGCAGGAGGGGCTTGACTCCCCGTCCTTGCCTCGGATTGCACTCTTGCAATTTCCAATCTAGTCAATCTCTCGTGGTGGGCATTCCACATGTCAGCCACAAATTTGGCCTTATCCTCTCCTTGCAGTTCCATAGCATCAGCTTGAGCTGCTAGGTACTCTAAAGTAATTTCCTCCTGGGGTTGTTCAGTCCCCCTCCTGAGAGGTTGTTCTGGTATCTGATTGACTACTTCTAACGAAACGTTTCTGTGGCCCAAGGAATCAGTCTTTAGCCTAGGCTGGGGTCGCGACTCCCCTTCCTTCTCCTGGGGTGGACTCAATCCCACAGCCGCGAGTGTCATGCGTCTACCAGAAACTAGTTCCCTTAACCTAAATAAGTCATCTGCACTTGTCCCAGAATACTCATCACTTTAGAAAGTACTACTACATAGTTCCTTTCTCTGTGAATAGCTTGGATCAAGTCTTCAATATACAATACTCTCAAAATTAAGTAATACCCTTTCACATGGCAAATTAACTAAGATGGAGTCTCGGAGTAGAAGGGGGTGAGGTTGGGGGTGGGGTTGAGGCTGCGTCCCTGCTGACCCGGCTTAATTAAGTCAGTGTTGCCGCCTCAAAAATCGATCTGCTCTGCTATCTACTAAATTCCTGGCAGAAAACCTACCTGATTATATACGTCTTCACTCCTTCCTTCCTTAAACATACAATTTAGGAGTGCACATAACCTATTCTTTAAAAGGGCAACGTCAAGATGGAACTTTACATACACAATTACAAATGACAACATTTTTAATCTCTACCCCTGAGCACTGAGGTGTTATGTCCTAGCCCGGCTAGAAAGTTCATTCTTTCAGTAACTAACGTGCGGGCGCATTTATACAATCAAATTTATGAAGAATACATGATTATGAACAGTTTGGCTGTTACAGTGGCCTGTCAGGCTTCAGTCATGTTCTGTATTTCGGCTTTCCTGGAAGAACAGTCCGGCGAGACGGTGGTGTGGGCGTCTCCACATAGGAGACAACGTTGCAATTCAGTTTGGCAGTTCCTGTAGTGGGAAGCAAGCAGAAGAGGAGACTTCAGAGGAAGTCTCGACCACTGACGCACGCAACCGTTTCAGCGTTTATCTGCACTCGCTGTGGTTGGGATGCCGTTCTTGGGTTGGACTTAACAGCCACAGCAGACATTGCCCCCAAGCAGACACCCAGGGCACATTTCAATAACCCCACGGGATTGACGGATGTCTACTACATGGTTTCCTGCACAGATACTGCATCTCTGACCTGGCTGTTGCATTTCTGGACGTAGTGAGTGCATTGGTAACACCTGAAGCATTGACATAGGCGGCAGTAACGTTGCCTGGAGATCTGATTAGGTGTGCAGGCCACACCAAAACATTTAAGGTCGTTGTCAGCCGCGAGAGTGGCCTCTGCTGGAGACTTGAGGGTGGGTCTCAGGTTTCCATCCAGCTGGATGAGGTTTGCTGAAACGGCAGTCAATGACTGGTTCTGAAGGTTCATGCTGTGTTGAAGATATAGGCTATCGTTCTTTCCGCGATAAGAACGCTCACTCGGTAGACGATGTGCTTCTTACCGCCTCATAGTGGTGGGGTGGCACGAGGATCAGGTTTTCTGGTTCTAATGCCTCGATTGTTGTGGGATTGAACAGGCCTTGGAGTGTTGCAGCACTGATGAACAGAATCTGGAGTTCATTTTCCTCCATGATTACGTCGATGAAAACATCAGAGTTTGCCGTCAAGAGGACCAGAATCTCGGCCTTGGTGAAGGTTCCTAGGAACCAAACCTTGATTTAGTGGAACATGGTGCTATTTAACTGGCACCAGGAGTGAAGGAGTCCTCTTCATCGGGTCAGTGCCGATGGAGGATAGCTTTCTATCTGGATAGTGCTCTGATCGCCAATTCACATTACTGAAGAAGGCCTTCCGTCTCCTCCCGGTATAAAACGCCAGGATGGGAGTGGGGCTGACATTCTAAGAGTGAAGCGCTGTTGTTGTAGTTGTTACAGATTCAGCTACTGGGAACAAAAAGTTCCAAGTAGCCTGGCTATGGTGAGCCCGTAGTGGACTTACCTGGCACAGGAGCGGGGCTGAAACTTGTTTCGAGCAAGTTGTGGAGGCGAGAGTGTGAAGCGATTGATTGATTGATGAAGATTAAGCCACCCAAAAGGTGGCACGGGCATGAATAGCCCGTAAGTGGTGGCCCTTTTAAGCCATTACCAGTATCAAGAGCTGATACTGGAGGTCTGTGGAGGTGCGAATGCACCCTGCATGACGGGAGATGTCTCCCTTATGAATGTGTTAAGATGAAGATGAAGCAACCCAAAAGGTGGCACGGGCATAAATAGCCCGTAAGCGGTGGCCCTTTTAAGCCATTACCAGTATCAAGAGCTGATACTGGAGATCTGTGGAGGTGCGAATGCACCCTGCATGACGGGAGATGTCTCCTTTATGAATGTGTTAAGATGAAGATGAAGCAACCCAAAAGGTGGCACGGTCATAAATAGCCCGTAAGTGGTGGCCATTTTAAGCCATTACCAGTATCAAGAGCTGATACTGGAGATCTGTGGAGGTGCGAATGCACCCTGCATGACGGGAGATGTCTCCCTTGTGAATATGTTAAGATGAAGATGAAGCCACCCAAAAGGTGGCACGGGCATGAATAGCTCGTAAGTGGTGGCCCTTTTGAGCCATTACCAGTATCAATAGATGATACTGGAGATCTGTGGAGGTGCGACTGCACCCTGCGTGACGGGAGATGTCTCCCGGACCAAATGGTGACCAGATGGTGAGTGTGAAGCGCTTCGAGATTAGTTATATATAACTGACCGCCCCCCCCCCCCTCACACCTTATTTCGTCGCCTTACTTTAATGTAGTCAGGTGAAGATCGACAAATCACGAGCCTGTGCAGGCGATGAGTCACAATAACGTGGCTTATGCTGACCAGATCACACACTAGAAAGTGAAGGCACGCCGACGTTTCGGTTTGTCCTGGACCATTCTCAAGTAGATTGTGTTGAGGAAGTCGACTGACTTCCTCGCTAAGTAGGTAGTTATAATTTGTAACTACAATATATAAATATAGGTCTAGTTTGTACAGGTCAATGCTAACATTAAAAATATTAGGACATTGGTTAATTTGGGCTGACTTAATTAAATTGCGTTCATCATTACCCCTGCACTTAGCAATATGTTTTGGCTCTCTCTAATTAATATTATGACTATATAAACTGGCATGTATCTTATCTTGAGATAATTTTGGGGCTTAGCGTCCTTGCGGACCGGTCCTCGACCAGGCCTCATTGTTTTATACACCCCACCAGGAAGCAGCCCGTAGCAGCTGTCTAACTCCCAGGTACCTATTTACTGCTAGGTGAACAGATTATGTATTATTATACATCAGGGCGAAGGAAACTCTGCCCATTTGTTTCCGCCTCCACCGACGATCGAACCCGGATCCTCGGAACTACGAATCCGAGGTGCTGTCCATTCAGCTGTCTGGCGTCCTTACATCCACTTATTCACGAACCATTTATCAGCTTACAAATTCTTCACATACTGTCAATGTCTCACTCCATTTCACTATTTTAAGTACATTCACATTTCTTGATCTATATTTTTCATAGATTTCACAAGCTAATCATAAAACCTTAAAATTACTATATACTCGCGTATTTTCATCATAGATACTATTGCTAACTATAGTCCCTTGAACAAGATGGCAAGAGAGGCAGCCAAATAACAAACTCTCATAGCTGATGGAACAAGTTCCAGTTGAGTGAGTAAGGGGGTGTAAGAAACCACCCCCGTCGATGACCTATTTGACCAAGTTATGTGGATATAAAAAAAATCCAGGGTGTTTAATACATGTAGCTTCACATCTGGGGAAGAGAGATGGTATCTCTAAATCATTATCAATTAACATGGGGTCAAAATAATTCTTAGTATACAACAGAACAACTGCCGGCCAAGCAATATTAATATGAAATATTGTTGCATCTTTGGTGAAGCAACTTTTGCTTTGGTCACAGACAATAAAACAGCTACAAATATCTGAAGCAACTCCCATTGAGTAAAACAATCTTCCTAACATCTAATGGGAAGAAAGGAAGTAGAGCGATAAGGAGATGGCTGAGGAGTCTTGCTGGGGGTCGGTGGAGGATATCTTGTGACTAAAATCTGGATGATGCGGTTCAACTCACCAACCACCAAAGAAAACAATTGCATTTGGCAACCATTGGATTTGAGCACTGGATCAGCCTCGTTGGCACTGATGATGATAACAGGAAGTGACACAGCAAGGAGACATCCACTAATGTACATTGAAGATTGATACATTGTGATAAGTGCAAGGGGAAGGCCAAACCCCATTAAGTATGGCCAGTTCTCTTCGATGAAACTCAATCTCTTGTATAGTTCTCAGCCCATGTTGTACCATCTGTACTGAAAGGCATAGTGCATTAAGCATACACAGGTGAATACCGTTTAGGATCAAATCTACACCCACCAGAGGCACCAGCTTCATCAAGCTAGCTTGTATGAGAAAAAGAAACTGGACAAAGATGGAGATGAGAATATTGGCTACAAGTTTACTGATGCTGCAGATCAGGTGGGGACGTCCTTGGCACTGGCGATATACATTATCAGCTGTGCCTTGAAACCATAGGGTGTTAATGATCCTGGAGAGCATGAAGAGTTGCAAGACCCACAATGTGTTGAAGATGGCCCAACCTGTCCTCTTACAAATTACCGCTGACTTGGCCGTTTGCCTGCATGGACAATTATGGACCTAACTTGAAAATTAAAAAAAATGAAAATATATTTTGATTTTTTTTCCAAAACAGTAAGTTAAGGGTCCACTGGTAGGTTAGATGGACAGGAAATTCTCCTTTTAGTTTCAAAACGTCATAAAAATGTTAATTGAAAGTTTCCTCTCCTAACTTTTCTGAGTAAGCCAGAGGACTCAAATAGACAATGGGGCAGTACATCACTTTTGTGAGCAGATCATTGAAAATTACGTCCATTTTTGGCCGTAGCCCGCATACGAGCGAAAAGCGACGTTATTTTTAAGAGGACGGGTTGGTGAGGATGGGCAGCACCAACGATGACACTGGCCCCTGTTTCTCATCCAGGAAAAGCCCCAGCACCTGGTTCAGTCCCGGCAGGAACATTTAATGGAAGAATGCTACACTGAGGCCGAAAACAGCATCGTTGACTTTGCAATGCAATTGCTATGCATTGTAAGCATGTAAATGCAATGCATTGGATTGTTGGGCCCAATATAATCACACAATGTATATAAGTGTGAACTCAAAGATTTACTAGTTTGTTAAAGCTTCACACCCAATTGGTACAAGGGATCGAAAATAAAACTCACTCACTCATTCACTCACTCACTCACTCTGCTGAAGACAGGGGTGAGTTCCTGATTAAAATGAGCTTATTCATATTATTTTTTAACCATTAGATTCATATTCAAGTGCTCAAGAACTGGGGAAAGTTTAGCTCGCTGTTTAGAGTAACACAATTGAATTTCTAATTTCCGGTTTAGCTTTGGGGAGTATGATAGCAGTGTTGAAAATATTCAACACTTTATTACTAATATTCAGTACCTTCAGAAACTATTCTTGTAATGTGTAATATAATTTTACTAACACTACTAACAAGTAGAATAGTGAAAATAACATGATTTAACTAACTCATAATAACGCCTCATTTCCCCAGAAATTCTAGTAAAATGTTGCATCAGATCACATGACGAAAGGGAAAATATTTACATTAATAAGAATTATATTAAATTCTCCTAATTTCATATTCTTTAATGAGTATTATTTAACAACGCTCTTGCATGAATATTCTTCGTGAATTAAAGCAGATAATACATTTATTTTCGTTTATATAGTATTGTTTATTAGCTGGTAATAATTCTTGCAATTACCAATTGCTATTCCAGCGCATTCACATACTACTGAATTTATATCCAGTACTCTCTCATATTGAACAACGTTCATTTAATTATTATGAAATGAGAATATGAATATTGTCAAATAAGACAAATTAATTCTCTAATTCCTGATAATCTTTAGTTCCTATAAACCGGGATATTAATTAAATCATAGATAATATTAAGCGCGCCATAGCAAAACTGCGCATGATGAGCTACCCGGGAAGGGTAGCCATTTCGCATCATCAGTGCCAACGAGGCTGATCCAGTGCTCAACTCCAATGGTTGCCAAATGCAATTGTTTGCTTTGGTGGTTGGTGAGTTGAACCGCATCATCCAGATTTTAGTCACCAGATATCCTCCACTGACCCCCAGCAAGACTCCTCAGCCATCTCCTTATCGCTCTACTTCCTTTCTTCCCATTAGATGTTAGGAAGATTGTTTTACTCAATGGGCAACCCGTTCTCACACAAGACAGCACATATATGACTTAATGCTTAAAGTCAATATGTTGAATATGAATTAGTAAATATGTGATATATTCCCAGTTACTTTTTTTTCCAAGGCCCAAACTTTTCCTCACGTACCAACTTGCGTCTCACAGTACCCCTCCGTCAACCTAGATAGCAGAATAGTCGTGATTGGTTCAATTATAAGGAAAATTGTACTTTTCAGGTCCCACATGGGTTGTGAAATTTACCTACTATTGTCCATGCTCTTAGAATATTATAGATCAGCTACTTCCTATTGAAGGTTCGTAGTTTTGTTTTGAGAAATATTAGTTGTTCTTAGTAAATTATAATAAGCACTAAAAATTATTACATAGAATAACAGTCCTTCACCAATCAATATTATATACCATAGTTGGTGCTTTACAAATCTTTAAAGGATGTTTTGTAGGAACGCTAACAGAAAACGATGGTTCATTGGAATGTCTATGGGGTAAACTACTCTAAACAGGATGGTATTGTGTCTACTATACCAACTACAGGATCGGTATATTGTCCACTACCACCTGTTAGGTGAGTAAGGGGTGCAATACCACCCACAGGATGGGTATGAGGGTCACATCCACCCAGAGGATGAGTATGGGGATCACATCCACCCACAGTGGATGTGATCCACTGTGGGGCCTCGTAGCCTGGTGGATAGCGTAGACTCACTTGGGGCCTCGTAGCCTGGTGGATAGCGTAGACCCACTTGGGGCCTCGTAGCCTGGTGGATAGCGCGCAGGACTCGTAATTCTGTGGCGCGGGTTCGATTCCCGCACGAGGCAGAAACAAATGGGCAAAGTTTCTTTCACCCTAAGTGCCCCTGTTACCTAGCAGTAAATAGGTACCTGGGAGTTAGTCAGCTGTCACGGGCTGCTTCCTGGGGTGTGTGTGGTGTGGAAAAAAAAAAAAAAAAAAAAAGTAGTTAGTAAACAGTTGATTGACAGTTGAGAGGAGGGCCGAAAGAGCAAAGCTCAACCCCCGCAAAAACACAACTAGTAAACACAACTAGTAAACACAGGAAGGGTATGGGGTCCAATACCACCCACAGGATGAGTATGGCGTCCACTACAACCCACAGGATGGGTATGGGGCTCCAACCACCCATAGAATGGGTATGGGGCTCCAACCACCCATAAAATGGGTATGGGGTCCAATAACACCCACTGGATGTGTATATGGCGTCCATTGCCGCTCGTCGAGCTCGAAAACCGCAGCATTCATCTTAGAACCATGCCTATTTCACGCAGATTCCTTAATAAACGTAAAAGTTTTATATGTCACAAGAAAGATAGAAATATAAGCTTCATTCTAAATACCTTACCATGGGCATATTTAAATTTAAACCGAAGATACGTGTACTTTTATAATAGCCGAGCTCCGACCCCGGACAGATCGATCGACCGAGCAACTCTCTCTCAGAACAATGTTTATTTCACGTGAATTCGTTAGTAAACATATATGTTTTATATGTCTCAAGAAAGACAGACATATAAGCTTCACTTTAAACACTTTACTATAGACATATTTAAATTTCTAATGAAGATTATTGTATTTTAAAAATTACGGAGCTCCCACCCCGTACAGACTGAACGACAGAGCAACTCTCTCTCAGATCAATGTTTATTTCACGTAAATTCGTTAATAAACACAAATGTTTTATAAGTCTTAAGCAAGATAGAAATAAGAGCTTCATTTTAAATACATTACAATAGACATATTTATAGCTCAAGTGAAGATACATATGTTTTTATAGTAGCGCTCAGTAGCTTGTCGGGCATGGAGTGCAGACGCCTACGCACTTGCCGATATATTGTATAATTAACAAAGATACGCTAATAAAGCCTAAAATCTTATATGCCTCCAGAAAGACCGATATATGAACATTATTATAATTGCACCAAATGAAATATATCATGTTCGAGAACAAAGATATATCAATTTTAAATTAAGTTTCGACTCTCTCTCGGGTGAGAGAGATGGGGCGACTCTCGCCCCATCTATTGGAGATTCTGTGCACTAAATACCCAAAGCTACTCAAACCCTCCTAGCATTATTTAAGTAATGAAGTAATATGGTATATTTACTCACTATAATGTGGGTGCTGAATGCAGAACATGAGAAAACATATATTTACTCCAAACTAATATAATTTCATTATGAAATAAGTAGCATCAAAGGAAGTCGATGGTCCAAGCAGCAATGTTGTGGAGCGACTTATCCAAGATATATCGTTGTTTGGAAAGTGTTTGTTGGCATATCCAGTTGTCGCACTTCTCTGCTCAAATTATCACAAATTTAAATTATAATGTTAACAAGTAGAATACGTATTTTTAATAAAATCTAACATAACTAGCCAGAAAACATTTAACATTAATTAAAAAATATATGTTTGGAAGTTAAATCGACTTCATAGGACAATGGTTTTGTTATATATACTCGTTATTCGTTGACATGCGTTCGCTACTTAAACTACCATGTACTGTACTTATGTAAAATCTCCCATGTCTCTTCGCTCATCTCACCGAACCCTACAGGCTCTGTGATATATTGTTTAATTAATTGAGATTCACAAATAAAGCTAATAATTGTATATGTTATCAAAAAGGCAGAGCTTAGTTTAGTTCATTTATTATGCACTCCATACCCATCCTATGGACGATAGTGGAGTGTTACAGAGGCACATAATGGGCTCAGGGAATGAGCCCCACAATTCATATAGCCAAGCAAGTTATAATCTTGATAAGCTAGTTACAAAAGTCAATGCACATTGTCACATCAACAATGGGCTCGAGTCCGACCACAAGTACAGTTTATAATTTAAGCAACTGACATATATGGAGGGCTAGTGTCACAATTGATATGTTTATCCTACACATAACCCCCTCTCCCCCATCCAATGGGCAGCGGTGGATAGGTTACAATCAAGTCGTTTTTTGCGTTTTATTCAGAGATTAGATCTTATTGGGTGAGGAAAGATATTCATATTTTAAAGAAGGCTTCTTGGCTGATGCTCTCCATTGATGGAAAATATACAACCTTTTGAAAATCAATGTTAGTTTGATCTAGATATTGTAATTAACGAAAGTATTTATGTCATCTGAAAGGTAGAAATATAGGCTACATTTAAAATCCTTTGTCATAAATATAACTGAAGTGAAAACGAAGATATATGCGTTTTGATAGTTACTTGATGGCTTGCTCTGAGAGTGTGAAGCCCTGCACACCAGCCAATAAATTGTATAATTAGTTTCCATATATTTTAATTAATCTTAAAAATCTATATGTCAGAAGAAAGGAAGATGTAGCCGTTAATGTGACAACATTTAAAAATATATATATCTTAAGTTAAATAAATAATACCACCTTATTGCCGGAGTCCGGACACATGAAAATTACCTAGGTATCAGTATCCAGCCAGGCGGGGATCACAGGCTGCACAATACTGATAAATTTATGTAATGCACTACTTGTGGTCGATCTCGAACCCATTTATGATGTGACGACTTATAGTGAATTTTGTAACTAGCTCATTAATATTGTAACTTGCTTAGCTAAATGAATTGTGGGGTTCGGTCCATTCATTTTCTTTCTTTATTATGCACCCCATAATACACATCCCGTGGGCGGTGGTGTAAAGGATTACAGAGGCACATAATCGGTTCAGGAACTGAACCCTCTAGTTCGTTTAGCTAAGCAAATAACAATCTTTTGACGCTAGTTACAAAATTATTAATGTACACATACTTATGCATACATGTACATATTCATACGTATACATATATACATACACATACATATTTAATCACCACCACAAATACACACATCAGTAATCTTTTGTGTCACAAGTGATTCAACAAGAGGCTCACAACAGTCACTATACAAGGCACTTTACATTTATGGTGAGTCACACAGTTACTAGTCTTGCTGCACACCCACCCAACTGGGCGGCAGCTTTACAGTCATGTGCTCCACACCCACCCAACTGGGCGGCAGCTTTACAGTCATGTGCTCCACACCCACCCAACTGGGCGGCAGCTTTACAGTCATGTGCTCCACACCCACCCAACTGGGCGGCAGCTTTACAGTCATGTGCTCCACACCAACCCAACTGGGCGGCAGCTTTACAGTCATGTGCTCCAAACCCACCCAACTGGGCGGCAGCTTTACAGTCATGTGCTCCACACCCACCCAACTGGGCGGCAGCTTTACAGTCATGTGCTGCACCCCCACCCAACTGGGCGGCAGCTTTACAGTCATGTGCTCCACACCCACCCAACTGGGCGGCAGTTTTACAGTCATGTGCTCCACACCCACCCAACTGGGCGGCTGCTTTACAGTCATGTGCTCCACACCCACCCAACTGGGCGGCAGCTTTACAGTCATGTGCTCCACACCCACCCAGCTGGGCGGCAGCTTTACAGTCATGTGCTCCACACCCACCCAACTGGGCGGCAGCTTTACAGTCATGTGTATGCATTACCTACAGTAAGCAAATTTTGGATACTTCGCTAAGATTTCGAGCAGCACATCATTATGAATGAAGTACTTACACATTTCATGGACACTATTGATGTTGTTATCTTTAAATTCCGCGATTTTTCACATTCCATTATATAATGACGCAAAGTATGCGAATAGTTCTGCTGACAGAGTTTACATTTAGTCAAATCTACATCATCAGATGTTACAAACTTCCAGAGGTACTTGTAGCTGAGCCTAAACCTAGCAGTGGTAACATCTAGAAGTCTGCTAACATTATTGGATGACCCATAGACGAGCGATTCATCAAAGTTTATACAATATTGTGAAATTGACAGTCAGTGTAGTAACATAAATTGGTAAATCATAAATATTGTAAGTTAAGAATCTGATGCATGTGTGTGTGTTGGGAGGGGCGGGGGTTATACCCTTGGTAAGCGAGAGTGGAAAGTAACCTTAGACGTACTGCGGTCAATGTGTGGGGGGGGGGGGGGAGGGGGAGGGAGGGTGGGAGAGTCAAACCCAGCAAACACAGAACGTTTGTGGACGTTTTTAAATGGTCCCACAAAGGTAATACTGTAACTTTTGACATAAATACGTATATCTGACGTTCTTAAAACCAAAGGATATAACTAAAAACATATATTCTTGAGACACAATTTTTTTAAGATTTATGTAAAAATTTAAAAATAATAGTAAATGCTATGGAATTATAATGTTTTCATGCTTTATATTTAAGAATAAATAATTTTCAGTCAACATTTAGTTTTTTTTGTTTACTTTCTGTAAAGCTATCCAATTTACGTTCTTATAACATAAATATAACATTTATATGACGTCAGTATAACGTTATTTACACGACATCATTACGTTATTATGATGTTATATTAACGTATAATTCCTGTGTGAAAACCAGAATATATATTGAACTTTATGTTTTAAACCTTGTAAAGTTATCATAAAACTTGGAATAAGACGGTAAGCATGCTTTACTTATGAAAATATACAAACAAATCAACAAAAACATTTTAACATAAAAACATGAACAACATGAATAAAAACATGAATGAATTTGTAAAGAATTTTTTAATTTCAGTTAAACTAAATACAAACTTAATATGTTTTGCTAACGCAAAAATATATTCCCGAGGTATTGTAATTGCAAATAAATATTTAATACAATTATTTGTATCATTTTTTTTATTTTAGATTTCCGTATTGCTTGATAATATATAATAGCGTTTACATAATGCTAGCGCTGGACATTCTTTAGGCTCGTTGCATGTTGTGGTAGTCGCCGCCATTTTAAAACCGTGTCGAGAGGGACTGCTGTTGGCTTATCCACAAAATCCTGATGCATCTTCAATAGTTAAGGTAACTGTTTTCTTTTATTTGCTCTTAGACATGTGTAGTATATATATAAGCTTGTGGTGGTAGGCTGGATGGTGTGTTGATGGCCCTGGCTGGAGGTGTGTTGATGGTGGTGTTGTGTTGATGGCCCTGGCTAGAGGTGTGTTGATGGTGGTGTTGAGTTGATGGCCCTGGAGGCGTGTTGGTGGCCCTGGAGGTGTGTTGATGGCCCTGGAGACGTGTTGGTGGCCCTGGAGGTGTGTTGGTGGCCCTGGAGGTGTGTTGGTGGCCCTGGAGGTGTGTTGGTGGCCCTGGAGGTGTGTTGGTGGCCCTGGCTGGAGGTGTGTTGATGGTGGTGTTGTGTTGATGGCCCTGGAGGCGTGTTGATGGCCCTGGAGGTGTGTTGGTGGCCCTGGAGGTGTGTTGGTGGCCCTGGAGGTGTGTTGGTGGCCCTGGCTGGAGGTGTGTTGATGGTGGTGTTGTGTTGATGGCCCTGGAGGCGTGTTGATGGCCCTGGAGGTGTGTTGGTGGCCCTGGAGGTGTGTTGGTGGCCCTGGAGGTGTGTTGATGGCCCTGCAGGTGTGTTGGTGGCCCTGGAGGTGTGTTGGTGGCCCTGAAGGTGTGTTGGTGGCCCTGGAGGTGTGTTGGTGGCCCTGGCTGGAGGTGTGTTGATGGTGGTGTTGTGTTGATGGCCCTGGAGGCGTGTTGATGGCCCTGGAGGTGTGTTGGTGGCCCTGGAGGTGTGTTGGTGGCCCTGGAGGTGTGTTGGTGGCCCTGGAGGTGTGTTGGTGGCCCTGGCTGGAGGTGTGTTGATGGTGGTGTTGTGTTGATGGCCCTGGAGGCGTGTTGATGGCCCTGGAGGTGTGTTGGTGGCCCTGGAGGTGTGTTGGTGGCCCTGGAGGTGTGTTGGTGGCCCTGGAGGTGTGTTGGTGGCCCTGGCTGGAGGTGTGTTGATGGTGGTGTTGTGTTGATGGCCCTGGAGGCGTGTTGATGGCCCTGGAGGTGTGTTGGTGGCCCTGGAGGTGTGTTGGTGGCCCTGGAGGTGTGTTGGTGGCCCTGGAGGTGTGTTGGTGGCCCTGGCTGGAGGTGTGTTGATGGTGGTGTTGTGTTGATGGCCCTGGAGGCGTGTTGATGGCCCTGGAGGTGTGTTGGTGGCCCTGGAGGTGTGTTGGTGGCCCTGGAGGTGTGTTGGTGGCCCTGGCTGGAGGTGTGTTGATGGTGGTGTTGTGTTGATGGCCCTGGAGGCGTGTTGATGGCCCTGGAGGTGTGTTGGTGGCCCTAGCTGGAGGTGTGTTGATGGCCCTATATATATATATATATATATATATATATATATATATATATATATATATATATATATATATATATATATATATATATATATATATATATATATATATATATATTATGAATATCAGAGGTCCCAGGACATTGGACCCAGGACAATTATTGTGCATGTGTAGTATGTATATTTATGTAGTATATTTGGCATATTTTTTTGGCATTTAGTTAATGCCAGTTAGTGGCATGTCTCTGCACCGTTTGCAGTTTGTTGATATGCTTCTTAAGATATGGGCACCATACAACTGCTGCATACTCCAACTTTGGTCTAACAAAAATTGTGAACAATTTCAAAATTTCTGTTGAAGAAATCCTGTTTCCTAGTTCTGCATCTGTTTTGGTATAACACCTCCTTTTTTTCACACCTCTATTTTTTACATTCATCAATGTTTCGGTACGTGCAATAGTATGTATTGTTTCATTGCAGATAACAGCATTAAAATTTTGTTTGTTTCTTAGACTTAGACTCGTACTACCAAGTTGCTGTTGGCAATTGGATAATTTTTTTATGAAGTCATTTGTTATTTTTTCCCCTATAGTAATTTATGCTTTTGATCTCAATTAGTTTTATATCCTAGCTTTTTAATTTTTTCCCCTTATATATTGCCATCTTATCTGTCTGCTTTACATGGCTTAAGCAGAGTCATGTCTGCTTAAGCCTTTGTTATTTTACTAATTTACCTGTTTTAATTATTATTTGTTTTCAAAGTTTAGTTTACCCCATTTTATTTGCTTTTTGCAGTACAGTACTTTACTAATAATCTTGTAATAGTAATTGGTAATGTAGCACTTGGCCTTTCTCCTTCAGAATGTATGCACACATTATAGAAAAAAGAAGAGAATACCACACAAGATGGCAGCGTATGTCACGGGCCAAAAAGCGACGCTTTAAAGAACAGGCGTCCCAGCGTGGCAAAAATGAAAATAGTGATGAGGTTGAGATTCAGTTGTTGAATCAGGATCCTTTGGCCAATGTTACAACAAACAGCATAGACGATGACCATGCTGCTTTGTCATCTAATTCAGAACCTAATATTGGTTGTGGAGCCAATGAAGATGCATCATCTCTGGAAAGTCAGAGAGAGAGAGATTGGACTTGGGACATGATTGATGAGCATGACCCAATATCATCAGAGCCAGAGAGCAGTGGTGATGAGGATGATAAATCATTATCAGATGTATTGTTAGTATGGGTTAATAAATATGGCATAACACACAATGCCATTGATAATTTATTAAAAAAATTGAGAAAACAGGGACATGCTGACTTGCCAAAAACAGCTCGTTCGTTACTGAATACAGTTAAACATATACCTACTGAGACTAAATCAGGCATGATGTATATCTACTTGGGGTTAGAGGAGGAAATGTTGAAAACTTTAAGGCTGTATCCTAAATCAACAATAAGAGATTTGGCAGAAATATCTTTAATTTGCAACATTGATGGTTTGCCAATATTTAGAAGTAAAAATGAAAGTTTATGGCCTGTTCTTTGTGCTATCAATAATGTCAAACCTATAAGAGTTTTCCCAGTAGTCCTCACATACGGAAGCTCTAAACCTAGTGATTTAGATTTTTTAAATGAATTCATTCAGGATTTGAAAAAAATTATGCACTATGGATTTAAAAATGATGACAAAACATTGCCAGTAAAACTAAAAGGAGTCATATGTGATGCCCCAGCAAAAGCAATGGTGAAGGCAATCAAACTCCACTCTGGCTACTTTGGGTGTGATAGATGTACCCAAGAGGGTGTTTGGAATGGAAGAATGACTTATCAACAAGTGAAAAATTTACAACTCATAACAGATGAAGATTTTCGTAATCAATCTAATTCTCAACATCACCATGGTAGATCACCATTCTGTGACTTAAATATAAATATGGTGAGTACTTTTCCCATAGACTATATGCATCAGATATGTCTTGGGGTTATGAAAAGGTTACTTCTTGCCTGGATACGAAATAAAAACGTAAAATTATGTGCTCGCCAAGTTGATGAAATTAGTCAGCGTCTAATTCAACTAACACAATTTGTGCCTATGCACTTTGCACGTAAACCTCGAAGTCTTTCAGAGGTTGATAGATGGAAAGCGACTGAATACAGGCAACTCCTTCTCTACACCGGTAAGATTGTACTGAAGGGAATCTTACCCAAAGAATTGTATGACCATTTCCTGACTCTGAGTGTAGCCATTTCTATTCTTGTATCACCTAAATTGATTCAGTTAAATTACAGCCAATATGCACATGATCTTTTGCTGTACTTTGTGTTAAAGGCTCGTGAGCTGTATGGTAAGGATTTTTTAGTGTACAATGTACACTGCCTAACACACATATCCTCTGATGCCAAAGAGTTTGGTAGTTTGGACACAAGTTCAGCATTTCCATTTGAAAATTACCTGCAGCAGGTTAAGAATATGGTTCGATCAAGTAAAAACCCTCTTGTTCAAATTGCAAAGAGGCTGAAAGAGATGCAGCATGCTCAAAAGGATTTATACACCAAATACAGAACATAAAATATATACCAAGGCACCAAACAATGCCTATTTGCTGAATAATGAAACTTGCTGCCAAGTTTTGGACACTGTCAGTGACACCGATGAAAATGGAGACAGCATGTTCCTTTGCAGGGTATATTCGAGAAGTATACCTCTCTTTGAGAAACCTTGTAACTCCAAATTAATTGGAGCATTTAAGGTTCTTACTAGGAATTCATCCATGAAGGTGATTCCAGCAAGAAAACTAAACCGCACAGGTATGATGATCGAGACAGAAAGCGCAAATACTTTTCTGTCAATACTACATGACTTATGACAAGTACGTATTTAAATCCTGTATCCATGCTTTAATAATAGTTTGAACTAATATTGTAAGTTAATGAGATTCACAATTTTGTTTTTTATTAAAGCTATTATCTTTTGACCAATATTTACCTGTTTAAAAATCCCATTACCCTGTATTTCATGAAAATTATTAATATTTTGAGAGCACATTAAGAGATAAAACTGTATTAAGCCTTTTAGTCCATACATGGCAGCTACTGTTTATACCAACCGAAAATCATTTACAAATGTGGCTAATCTATGATTGACACAATCAAGTAAATCTATTACCAACTTTATGCTAATTTCTTTTTTTGGGGAGAACAACCCTTAATAAGATTTTTCAATTTTGTAGATGACATCTGAAAAGCGGTATGCAGTGGTAGGCTTCAATGATCGTAGTGTGGGTATCATCTCCACAACCTGGATTGAAAAATCTGATGATGTAAGCATTACTTTGAAACTAAAAAATTGCATACATTGAGTTGCTTTAAAAATATTCCAAATTAGTGCTAAAATTAGCATGTAACAGTTTATTTCGACTTTTCAGGAAAAAATATTGTGCTGGTGGCCACAGAGCAGGCATACAGTTAGTGCCCAAAAGCACGAAAAGCCAGACACGACAAATTGGCGAGTGCATGTCGTATCAACAATCCTATCAACAACTGGTAGGTATTAAATTTATAATTATTAAGATTTAAGATACAAGACACCTATTCATTCATTCACCATAACTTTAACACTGCAGACAAAAACAGCATTATAATTATATTTTAATCACAAGATGGGTTTCCTCATAGCTACTTAAGACTTTTGTGCCCCAGTTATAAGTTCCAAATCATGTACGTCGTTTTATTAAACATCTCTTTAGGAAGCTGATTTAAGTTATTTCTTAGTGTTCACTACTCTACTAGGTAACGATAAATATATATCTCGCTGATATATTACTAATTATATTCAATTATTACAGATGATTTTGACGTTGCAAAACGAAGATGCTTAGCTGCGGAAGACACTTCAAATGTCGAAACTGAAGACGATATGGGCTATCCTCGACAACGAAAAAGGAAACCATGCTTCAAATATGAAGAAGAGAATTCCGAGAATAACAAACGTAAGCATTGATAACCTACTACAGTAATTTAAAAAAAATTTGCAACTTGAAAAATGCCATTCAATACATTAAGCAATTTAAATAATTTCAGGCAATCATTACTCGTCTCAATCCAAGAAGAAGTGTTCGCCATCTTCATATGAGAATACACCTTCAAAAGAAATAAGTCCTCCGCAAATACCATATTATTCTGGTATATTAAGTGAATCTAAGGATTAGTAGTAAATAACATTAAAAGTTCTAAATTGATATTTAACCATGCTTCCTTTGTTTGGTTATTTATGCTTTTGGTTTAAAAAAAACTAAAAACTGCTCTAAACTTAGTTCTTGCTGTTTTTTTTTTGTTTTTTTTTAATTCCTTCTGGAAGTACTAGAAGCTTTGAGTAATTTTTATGCTTATCTGGAATTTCTGTATAGAAATATGTGTTTATTTCTAATTGTTTAATATTAAGTATATTATTCTTTTATGTGCATATGGGGTCTAGTGAACTTTTCCCACTTTGTCTAGCAGGTGCTTTTCACTTGTCACAGTTCAGGGAAATTTTGGTTTTCCTTTGATCTAGTCACTAGAAACAAGCAGGTTTGTTATTACTTTTCTTTTTGTTTGTCCCTTACGTGTTAATTTGTCCTTTATCTTACCTTTACCTTACGTGTTAATTTGTCCCTTACCTTAAATTAATTTTTAAAATATGTATCTCATATTGACCCCCACCTCTCTCATGTTAGTTCAAACTATATTAAAGTCATAAAAATATATTTTGGTTAACAAGTGTTTGAAATAAGCATAACTCCTTTTCAGCTAATAGAACAGTCCTACAAAAGCCGTCTCCAGTGAAGACTACACTTCACAATACACCGTTGACGCCATCAGTATTTCTTCATGAAGGTAATAAGTAATTATTTAAAATATATATCATGTTGACCCACTCTCTCATGTTGACCCTCATTCTCTCTCTCATGTTGACCTCCCTTTTCTCATGTTGAAATTTGTTTTGTTAATTTTGTTCTGTCACCTCTTCTTATTCTGTGTGTATGTGTCTGTCTGTCTCTGTATGTCTCTCTATCTTTCTTTTCTTTCTTTTTCTTTATTTATTTCTTTCTTTTCTTTTTTCTTCTCTTCTCATGTTGGCCCTCCTCTCTCTCATGATAACCCCCCCCCCCCTCTCTGATGTTGGCTCACCCTCTTTCTGATGTTGGGTAGTTTAAATGTGATGTAGACATATAGTATAACTTATAATATTAGTATGCAGTAGTAAAAGCTCATGAAATTTGTTGATTATACAGTACAGTAGTTAGATTTTAATAGCTAAATCTTGCAATCTTAAAGACAATGAGCTGGTCACGCCAAGTACTTCAGTCGTTAGGACTCCAAGGTCAAGGAATTTATTCGACCCAAAGTCACCAGACAAGAACGATGGGAGTTTGAAAGAAATGATGCAGAATATGAGTAACTTTTGAAAGTTTAATTAATTTATTATGTAGCCTATAACCTATATGTACCCTATGGGTGATAGGCATAAGTTTCATGTTCAAGTAGACTGCAAACTGAGCAGGTTAGATTGCTGAATTTGCTTCCAATTATATAAGCAGTTTCATAATTACTAAGAAATTATCCCATTATCTATCACATCAGTCATAGCCTACTTTTTGGGTGCTTTCTCAGTGTCAGTTATTTTAAAATATACTTTATAATGCTTTTATTTTAAATGTACATTCAAGATATGTAATATAATAGCATGTACACTTTCTATATACTGTATAAATTTCCAGGTAACATGTTGCAGGCCATATACACTGAAGTGAATGAACTGAAAAGTGATGTGAATGAACTGAAAAGTGATGTGAAGATATTGAAAGCAACTTTGACTACAAAAGAAACAGACAAGATCATAGAAGATCTAATACCAAATCCTATTGCTGCAGAAGGTGATCTTAATGTTCTCAATAGGAAGTTAGCGGAATCGAGTTTCAGAACAAAATTTGTAAGTGGTATTTTAACAGTAATGTTTCCTTCAATTTTTCATCTTAAATATTACAGATATTTGCTAATTTTCTAATTAAAATTTTTTGATAGTTCATGCAGAAAAGATAAAATTGCTAAATAATAAGAATAATGATATAATCTTGTTTATATAGGATAGGATAAAATATAACACTTATGTATTTGTAAATTATGTAATATTAACACAGAGTCTTTCACACTCTCCTGAGTGCTTTCTCAAGGTCTTGAGTGTATGGTTAGGATGAGGCTTACATTTCAACGACTATATTTCTCTTGCTAATTTTGTTGGTCGTTGAGATGTATCTCTTCATAACACACACACTTATCTGCTTGATGGGGGTCTGGGAGTTCTTCTACTCCCCAAGCCCGGCCCGAGGCTAGGCTTGACTTGAGAACTTTGGTCTAGTGCTTGGTGATTGTGGGGATTATCATAGAGGATTACATGCTGTTATGGAAATAGTCAACTAGAGGGTTATTTTGTAGACCCAGGTCAATATTGAAATCACCTCCTAGAATGATGTGATTTTTGTTGAGATGTTATTTATGATAAGATGCCTTATCATAAGTTATGATATATATATATATATATATATATATATATATATATATATATATATATATATATATATATGTCGTACCTAATAGCCAGAACGCACTTCTCAGCCTACTATTCAAGGCCCGATTTGCCTAATAAGCCAAGTTTTCATGAATTAATGTTTTTTCGTCTACCTAACCTACCTAACTTAACCTAACCTAGCTTTTTTTGGCTACCTAACCTAACCTTACCTATAAATATAGGTTAGGTTAGGTTAGGTACGGCTGGTTAGGTTCGGTCATATATCTACGTTAATTTTAACTCCAATAAAAAAAAATTGACCTCATACATAGAGAAAAGGGTTGCTTTATCATTTCATAAGAAAAAAATTATAGTAAATATATTAATTCAGGAAAACTTGGCTTATTAGGCAAATCGGGCCTTGAATAGTAGGCTGAGAAGTGAGTTCTGGCTACTAGGTACGACATATATATATATATATATATATATATATATATATATATATATATATATATATATATATATATATATATATATATATATATATATATATATATATATATATATATATATATATATATATATATATATATATATATATATATATATATATATATATATATATATATGTTTCATTGAATATGACCGCATATTCTGTATTTATTATTTTCTGGTTTAGGGCTTCTATCCCTCTAACTATTTTCTTAGCATCAGGACTTAATTGAAATAGGAGTTCTCCAAAACTCATTTTCGTACTTTTAAGGTGAAGAAAAGAAGTGATTTACTATAGAGTGTATTACACTTATTTATATAATTTGCACGACGTTTCGAACCTCCATAGTTCATTCTCAAGTGAACAGATCTTACAATACTAGTTGATTTTATACCCGCACTGGCTCAGGTGATAATACAATGAAGGTGAAAACATGGGGGGATACATAAGGGATAAATGTGAGGTGAAACATAGAGGCTGCAGAAGGCTTATTGGCCCATACGAGGCATCTCCTATCTAAACAAAGATTAATCCAGTGTAATTGGCATGTTATGTTGGACATTGTCTTCTGTGTTGGCATCGATATGTTCTTGTCTTGTCCTTACTCTCATGGTAGGTAGAGTAAATAGTTCC
>NC_091203.1:14900891-14960891 GCF_040958095.1 Procambarus clarkii | reverse complement strand
ACCTCACTTATGTCACACATTAACCTACAGTTCCTGTGATATTTAAACTCCTCATCACAGTGGCGTTTCACCAATATAAACTGTATTGGATTTTGTCCCGAAATAGCTATATGCTGGCTGGACGTGTATGTATGTATGTATGTATGTATGTATGTATGTATGTATGTATGTATGTATGTATGTATGTATGTATGTATGTATGTATGTATGTATGTATGCATGTATGAATGGATAGATGGATGGATGTATGTATGTACGCATGCATGCATGTATGTATGTATGCATGTATGTATGTATGTATGTATGTATGTATGTATGTATGTATGTATGCATGCATGCATGCATGTATGTATGTATGTATGTATGTATGTATGTATGTATGTATGTATGTATGTATGTATGTATGTATGTATGTATGTATGTATGCATGTATGAATGGATAGATGGATGGATGTATGTATGTATGCATGCATGTATGTATGTATGTATGTATGTATGTATGTATGTATGTATGTATGTATGTATGTATGTATGTATGTATGTATGTATGTATGTATGTATGTTTGTATGTATGTATGTATGTATGTATGCATGTATGTATGTATGTATGTATGGATAGATGGATGGATGTATGTATGTACGCATGCATGTATGTATGTAATGTATGTATGTATGTATTTATATACGCATGTATTTATATACGCATGTATGTATGTATGTATGTATGTATGTATGTATGTATGCATGCATGTATGCATGTATGTATGTATGTATGTATGTATGTATGTATGTATGTATGTATGTATGTATGTATGAATGGATGTACGCATGCATTATGTATGTATGTATGTATGTATGGATGTATGTATGTATGTATGTATGTATTCCCAATCACGTTAAAGACTCCCCCTCTATCATCCAGTTTAAGAGAAAAACAACTATGTACTAAATAATCGACTCCTTGTAACTTTAATTATGCTGACCTTCCTATCTGTATTCAGACTGAGCCTACCATCATTAAAGGTGATTATAACGCTAGACATAGGAATATTGGTAATTCGCAGTTCAGTAATCGTAACGGCAACTAGTGTCACTATTAGGTAGTCACGATGATGCACAGATTGTGGGTGACCTTGAACCGACGCATATCTACGGAGGTATTCCTGATCTATGTCTCGGTTTCAACGTCTCCTACACCGTGTGCGCCTCGTCAATAGTGCCAGTTATGGCGTCTGATCATCTGGCCATATTAGCCACTGTAAGCATTGGCAGTTCTATCCTCCCTGGTGGAGTGTTCAAGCGGAAGAGGCTGGCTGTGCCCATCGATCAACGAGACAATCTTGTTGCTCATGTGTCAGAATGGTGCAGTCATCTGAGCCTTCATCAGTTGAAGATTTTAACAATGAGCTCACAGGTACTATCAACCAGTTTATAGAATCACTTGATCCATCGTCCAGGCCACGTAACCCAAATTACACTGGTCATAGCACTTATGTTTATTATAATGATTCTAAATTGCAGACACTAAAACGCACTGCCAGAATAATTGGACTAGCTTGTAGAAGGACCCGCACTGCTGAAATGCTTCGGCTCTTTCAAGCGGCTCTGGCTAAGGCCTAGGAACGTATGGTGGAGCTGAGGCAGACAGACTGGGAAACTTTTGTCCGTGGTCTCAATTCTCACACGCCACTAAGTCGGGCATGGAAGGATATCAACAAGATCAAAGGGAAAAATGCTGCAGAGATCTCGTACCCTAATCCTCTGCACAGAGCAAATGAGCTTGTTGGTGCTTGGGCCACGACTTCCAGCTTTGACAGTCTTCCTCTACCCTCGCAGAATGAATTAAATGATAGATATACTGATAGGGCAAGGCTCCTTGACTTCATGCTTCATCAAGAGGATGACTGTGACATGCTTTTACTGAATACAAACTAGATTCTGCTCTACATAAAGGCAAAGCTACATCACCCGGGGAGGATGGAGTTACTGACGGCATACTGCATATGCTTCTGCTAGTTCCAGGGAATACCTTTCTTCAATTGTATAATATGAGCTATGTAACTGGGGAGCTTCCTAAGTCATGGACCAACAGTGTTATTATTCCCATTCCTAAACCTCACCAGCCGAGTGCTTTTCGCCCAATCTCCCTCACTAGTTGTCTCTATAAGTGTCTTGAGAGGATGGTTCTCAACCGTCTCCTTTACAAAATTATTAATATGTTGTCTCCCCAGATATATGGCTTTATGCATGGAAAGAGTGTATATCACTGTATTACCACATTCCTCACCCTGCATACTGATAGGTCATACACCACTTTCCTAGATCTTAAGTCAGCCTTTGACATTGCTAACCCACACGTCATTCTGAGAGAACTTGCTAAAATAAATGTTGGAGGATGGCTTCTACGGTGGATAAGAGGCTATCTATCCAACAGGAAGTCATCTGTACTGTTCCATGGGCATAGGAGTGTAACGAGATTTTTTGAACTTGGCACTCCACAGGGAGGTGTCCTCAGTCCTACTCTGTTCAATGTGTTAATCAGTGCACTTTTAAACTTTGTAACTAGAAGGTCCAGCGAACACATCATTAGCTATGTGGATGATATACTGATCCACACCAATGGGTATACCAACACCCAAAATGTTCTGAACTCTGTATTGTACACATGTCAGGAACTATGCTTAGTCATCTCAGTAGAGAAAACAAAGATCCTGAACCGACACCCACCCAGACGGGGTGGGGCCGATCGCAAAATGCAGTTGGATGATGGCTCTCTGCTCGACTAGTTACCAGATACAAATACCTTGGTCTTGAGGTTCTACTGTACCGCAATGTTTAGCCAGACTGGGTCGCCAATGTAGAGAGAGCCCAGCAAACACAAATCATCTACACAACGTTCGCCTATCTCTTCCCATAGGTGTGGGAATGATTTGCATTGAGAATGGTGCAGGAGAGCCTTTGAGAAACTTTTACTCAAAAAATCCAAACACAAAGGTTTAATTATAAATTGTTTTTCTACAATTATTTTCTTCCAAATGTAAAACAAATAGTTTTTACATGTTTAAATATAAAATTTATGGTGTTTTTTTGTAAAATTCATTAATAAATTGTGAATGATATATATTGGCTAAGTGAAACCTTTAAAATCCATTTAGTTATAATATGAACAGAAAAAAGTAGTTTTCCAAATTTTCTAAAAATCGCTCTTTTTAACACAATTTGACTCCTTATGCATTCCACTAAACACTAATATCATGTTTAAATATATAATTTATGTATTATTCCCTAAGATAATTTATATAAATTTTAAAAGTTGCTGGAAAGTGGTGAGAACGAATCTGAAAACGTTTTGTTGTCTTATATTGGCGTGTTCTTATTAACTAGAGTGAGTAAGAGTGAGCGAGAGTGGGTAAGAGTGAGTAAGAGTGAATGAAGGTGAGTGAGAGTGCCAGAGAGTGTGTAAGTGTGAGTAAGAGTGAGTATAAGTAAGAGTGACTGAGAGTGAGTAAGAGTGACAGAGTGAGTAAGAGTGACAGAATAAGTAAGAGTGAGAGTAAAGTGATTGAGAGTAAGGGTGAGTATGAGAGTAAGAGTGATTGAGAGTTAGAGTGAGAGTAAGAGTGATTGAGAGTTAGTGAGAGTAAGAGTGATTGAGAGTAAGAGTGATTGAGAGTAAGAGTGATTGAGAGTAAGAGTGATTGAGAGTAAGAGTGATTGGGAGTAAGAGTGATTGAGAGTAAGAGTGATTGGGAGTAAGAGTGATTGGGAGTAGGAGTTAGAGTGAGAGTAGGAGTAAGAATGAGAATAAGAGTGATTGAGAGTAAGAGTGAGTAAGAGTAAGAATGAGAGTAAGAGTGATTGAGAGTAAGAGTGATTGAGAGTAAGAGTGATTGAGAGTAAGAGTGATTGGGAGTAAGAGTGATTGGGAGTAAGAGTAAGAGTGAGAGTAAGAATGAGAATAAGAGTGATTGAGAGTAAGAGTGATTGGGAGTAAGAGTAAGAGTAAGAATGAGAGTAGGAGTGATTGAGAGTAGGAGTGATTGGGAGTAGGAGTGATTGGGAGTAAGAGTGATTGAGAGTAAGAGTAATTGAGAGTAAGAGTATGAGAGTAAGAGTGAGAGAGTGAGTATGAATGGGTAAGGGTGACTGAGAGTGAGTAAGAATGACAGAGTAAGAGTGACAGAGAGTAAGAGTGACAGAGAGTAAGAGTGACAGAGAGTAAGAGTGACAGAGAGTAAGAGTGACAGAGTAAGAGTGACAGAGAGTAAGAGTGACAGAGAGTAAGAGTGACAGAGAGTAAGAGTGACAGAGTAAGAGTGACAGAGTAAGAGTGACAGAGTAAGAGTGACAGAGAGTAAGAGTGACAGAGAGTAAGAGTGACAGAGTAAGAGTGACAGAGAGTAAGAGTGACAGAGAGTAAGAGTGACAGAGTAAGAGTGACAGAGAGTAAGAGTGACAGAGAGTAAGAGTGACAGAGTAAGAGTGACAGAGAGTAAGAATGACAGAGAGTAAGAGTGACAGAGAGTAAGAGTGACAGAGAGTAAGAGTGACAGAGAGTAAGAGTGACAGAGAGTAAGAGTGACAGAGTAAGAGTGACAGAGAGTAAGAGTGACAGAGAGTAAGAGTGACAGAGAGTAAGAGTGACAGAGTAAGAGTGACAGAGAGTAAGAGTGACAGAGAGTAAGAGTGACAGAGTAAGAGTGACAGAGTGTAAGAGTGACAGAGTAAGAGTGACAGAGAGTAAGAGTGACAGAGAGTAAGAGTGACAGAGTAAGAGTGACAGAGAGTAAGAGTGACAGAGTAAGAGTGACAGAGTAAGAGTGACAGAGTAAGAGTGACAGAGAGTAAGAGTGACAGAGAGTAAGAGTGACAGAGAGTAAGAGTGACAGAAAGTAAGAGTGACAGAGTAAGAGTGACAGAGTAAGAGTGACAGAGAGTAAGAGTGACAGAGAGTAAGAGTGACAGAGAGTAAGAGTGACAGAGTAAGAGTGACAGAGAGTAGGAGTGACAGAGTGTAAGAGTGACAGTAAGAGTGACAGAGAGTAAGAGTGACAGAGAGTAAGAGTGACAGAGAGTAAGAGTGACAGAGTAAGAGTGACAGAGTAAGAGAGTGAGAGTGATTATGAGAGAGTTAAGAGTGTGAGGTGTGTGAGTGTAGCAGGCCAGGGAGGCAGGATGTGTGGTCACAGGCGAGGCCTAGGCCTCGTGATCTCTAATGTTGGTTTTTATATATATGTGGGATTTTTTGTCCTGTTTCAAATTATAATTATTTAGCAGGAATGTAATAAGATATTGCACAGTATTAATGTGACAATAATATATGCATTATTTCCTTGATAATCAAACTTGATGTTCAAAGATAATATACAATCTTTGAAGGAAACATTTTGAGAGCGCAAGCTGGCAACACTGTTCTGGTGGGTGAGAGAGACATATGGTTAGTTGTACTCAGACCTACAGTGGAGAAGGGTGTGTCCCAGCTGGCCGCCACCAGCCGCCACCCGCCGCCACCCGCCGCCACCCGCCGCCCACCACCAGCCGCCACCCGCCACCACCCGCCACCACCCACCACCAGCCGCCACCCGCCACCCGCCGCCACCCGCCACCCACCACCAGCCGCCACCCGCTGCCACCCACCACCAGCCGCCACCTGCCACCACCCACCACCAGCCGCCACCCGCCGCCACCCGCCGCCACCCGCCACCACCCACCACCTGCCGCCACCCGCCACCACCCACCACCAGCCGCCACCCGCCACCAGCCACCGCCACCCACCACCGCCACTCACCACCCGCCGCCACCACCCACCACCAGCCGCCACCCGCCACCACCCACCACCAGCCGCCAGCCGCCACCCACCACCAGCCGCCACCCGCCGCCACCCACCACCCGCCGCCACCCACCACCAGCCGCCACCCGCCGCCACCCACCACCAGCCGCCACCCGCCACCACCCACCACCAGCCGCCACCCGCCACCACCCACCACCAGCCGCCACCCGCCACCACAAACCACCAGCCGCCACCCGCCACCACCCACCACCAGCCGCCACCAGCCGCCACCCGCCACCACCCACCACCAGCCGCCACCCGCCACCACCAGCCGCCACCCACCACCGCCACCCGCCACCCGCCACCATCCACCACCCGCCACCACCCACCACCAGCCGCCACCACCCACCACCAGCCGCCACCCGCCACCAGCCACCGCCACCCACCACCACCCGCCACCAGCCACCGCCACCCACCACCGCCACTCACCACCCGCCGCCACCACCCACCACCAGCCGCCACCCGCCACCCACCACCGCCACCCGCCGCCACCACCCACCACCACCACCCACCACCACCAGCCGCCGCCGCCACCACCACCCACCACCACCGCCGCCACCACCCATCACCGCCGCCGCCACCACCACCCACCACCACCGCCGCCGCCACCACCCATCACCGCCGCCGCCGCCACCACCCACCACAGCCGCCGCCGACACCACCGCCACCACCCACCACAGCCGGCACCACCACCCACCACCACCACCACCACCCACCACCGCCGCCACCACCAGCCGCCACAAGCCGCCACCGCCCGCCACCGCCCGCCACCAGCCGCCATCACCACCACCACCACCACCAGCCGCCATCACCGCCACCAGCTGCCACCACCACCAGCCGCCATCACCGCCACCAGCTGCCACCACCACCAGCCGCCATCACCGCCACCAGCTGCCACCACCACCAGCCGCCATCACCGCCACCAGCTGCCACCACCACCAGCCGCCACCACCAGCCGCCACCACCGCCACCACCACCTGCCACCAGCCGCCACCACCGCCCGCTATCAGCAGTCACCGCCCGTTGCCACAGTCGCCACCGCCAGCCGCCACCGCCAGCCGCCACCAGCCCCCCCCCACCGCCGATCGTCACCACCCACCACAGCCGCCGCCGCCCGCCACCGCCCGCCACCGCCCGCCACCGCCTGCCACCACCCACCACAGCCGCCACCACCCACCACCACCCGCCGCCACCACCCACCACCACCAGCCGCCGCCGCCACCCACCACCCGCCGCCGCCGCCACCACCACCCACCACCACCGCCGCCACCACCCACCACCACCAGCCGCCGCCGCCACCACCACCACCCACCACCACCGCCGCCACCACCAGCCGCCGCCGCCGCCACCACCCACCACCGCCCGCCAGACACAGCCGCCAGTGTCCGCCACCGCCGCCACTGTCCGCCACCGCCGCCACTGTCCGCCACCGCCGCCACTGTCCGCCACCGCCGCCATTGTCCGCCACCGCCGTCACTGTCCGCCACCGCCGCCACTGTCCGCCACCGCCACCACTGTCCGCCCGCCGCCACCACTGTCCGCCCGCCGCCTCCACTGTCCGCCCGCCGCCTCCACTGTCCGCCCGCCGCCGCCACTGTCCGCCCGCCGCCGCCACTGTCCGCCCGCCGCCGCCACTGTCCGCCCGCCGCCGCCACTGTCCGCCCGCCGCCGCCACTGTCCGCCCGCCGCCTCCACTGTCCGCCCGCCGCCTCCACTGTCCGCCCGCCGCCTCCACTGTCCGCCCGCCGCCGCCACTGTTCGCCCGCCGCCGCCACTGTCCGCCCGCCGCCGCCACTGTCCGCCCGCCGCCGCCACTGTCCGCCCGCCGCCACTGTCCACCACCGCCGCCACGGTCCGCCCGCCGCCACTATCCGCCACAGCCGCCACTGTCCGCCCGCCGCCACTGTCCTCCCGCCGCCACTGTCCGCCCGCCGCCGCCCTGTCCGCCCGCCGCCACTATCCGCCACCGCCGCCACTGTCCGCCCGCCGCCACTGTCCGCCCGCCGCCACTGTCCGCCCGCCGCCACTATCCGCCACCGCCGCCACTGTCCGCCCGATGCCACTGTCCGCCCGCCGCCACTGTCCGCCCGCCGCCACTGTCCGCCCGCCGCCACTGTCCTCCCGCCGCCACTGTCCGCCCGCCGCCGCCCTGTCCGCCCGCCGCCACTATCCGCCACCGACGCCACTGTCCGCCCGCCGCCACTGTCCGCCCGCCGCCACTATCCGCCACCGCCGCCACTGTCCGCCCGACGCCACTGTCCGCCCGCCGCCACTGTCCGCCCGCCGCCACTGTCCGCCCGCCGCCACTGTCCGCCACCGCCGCCACTGTCCGCCACCGCCGCCACTGTCCGCCCGCCGCCACTGTCCGCCACCGCCGCTACTGTCCGCCCGCCGCCGCCACTGTCCGCCCGCCGCCGCCACTGTCCGCCCGCCGCCACTGTCCGCCCGCCGCCACTATCCGCCACCGCCGCCACTGTCCGCCACAGCCGCCACTCTCTGCCGTACAGCCTCCCCTCTCTCCGTTAGTAAATAATTATAATTGTTAGTAAATAATAAAAGAAATATAAATTATTAGATTTTTTTTACCCTTAAATTGGTTTTAATATTTAAATTGAAAATAATAATATAATATAAAATATAATAAAAATAATATAATATAAAATATAATAAAAATAATATAATATAAAATATAATTTAATTTCAAGAAATTTAACTTTAAACACAAAGATGTAAAAAGGGTTCAGATTATTGGCTCAAACCTTTCATAAGAGATTCATATTGGTATATGAATGGATTATGAATGACTCATGTTAGGAGTGTAAAGTTGCCACAACATCTCAAATTAGTGTTAGATACATATGTCTTGGTTATAAGTTTTGGAAACCTATTTAAGTCCACACACAATATCGTATCTGATACGATAAAACAAACGTTTCCAATACTTTCAAATACTTTCCAGATATGTTGTGGCAACCTAAAATTGTTTGCTGGGAGGCTCCGTGCTCTCAAGGCTGTGGCAGGCTGTGGCAGGCAAACACAACTGTACTGTACAGTGTTATATATTTATTTCAATTTGAACAATTTTTAACATTAAAGGATACCTGGTTGATGGGGTTCTGGGAGTTCTTCTACTCCCCAAGCCCGGCCCGAGGCCAGGCTTGACTTGTGAGAGTTTGGTCCACTAGGCTGTTGCTTGGAGCGGCCCGCAGGCCCACATACCCACCACAGCCCGGTTGGTCCGGCACTCCTTGGAGGAATAAATCTAGTTTCCTCTTGAAAATGTCCCCGGTTGTTCCGGCAATATTTCTTATGCTTGCTGGGAGGACGTTGAACAACCGCGGACCTCTGATGTTTATACAGTGTTCTCTGATTGTGCCTATGGCACCTCTGCTCTTCACTGGTTCTATTCTACATTTTCTTCCATATCGTTCACTCCAGTACGTTGTTATTTTACTGTGTAGATTTGGTACTTGGCCCTCCAGTATCTTCCAGGTGTATATTATTTGATATCTCTCTCGTCTTCTTTCTAGTGAGTACATTTGGAGGGCTATGAGACGATCCCAATAATTTAGGTGCTTTATTGCGTCTATGCGTGCCGTATATGTTCTCTGTATTCCCTCTATTTCAGCAATCTCTCCTGCTCTGAAGGGGGAAGTGAGTACTGAGCAGTACTCAAGACGGGACAACACAAGTGACTTGAAGAGTACAACCATTGTGATGGGATCCCTGGATTTGAAAGTTCTCGTAATCTATCCTATCATTTTTCTGGCTGTCGCAATATTTGCTTGGTTATGCTCCTTAAACGTTAGGTCGTCAGACATTATTATTCCCAAATCCTTTACATGCTGTTTTCCTACTATGGGTACATTTGATTGTGTTTTGTACTCTGTATTATGTTTAAGGTCCTCATTTTTACCGTACCTGAGTACCTGGAATTTATCACTGTTAAACATCATGTTATTTTCTGATGCCCAGTCGAAAACTTTATTAATATCAGCTTGAAGTTTTTCAATATCCTCAGCCGAGGTAATTTTCATACTGATTTTTGTGTCAAATCCTTTAATTAAATCCTTTAAAAAGGATTTGCCCGAAACGCATTGCGTAATAGTGGCTTTAGGCATTGTATGTACTAGCTCTATCTATATATCAATCCATTAATGTAACATCACTTGTATGTATATACCTTACCTGAATAAACATCTGAATCTGAATCTGAATCTGATAAATCCTTTAATTGGTTGAAATTGGTTTTAACATTCGAAATCTAATTTGTTGATGTTAAATAATATAATATGTTGATGTTGATAATATAAGGTTCAAATTTATTAAGATACATACTTTAAAAACTATTTCTATTTGATACCAACAGTATCACGTTAAGAGAAGCGTCTCGCCTTGCTAACCCAAGTATAAAATATATAAAGAAACGGTGCAACTGTACTGGTATCTGCAGTACAAATTTATGTCCCTATTTAAAAAAAAAAATAAACTGAACCAATCACTGCCACTCCTCACACCAATGCAACAATAAGGAGAGTGATAACAGTGCTTCACATTCGACAATGTTAAATTATTTAACAAATGACGAGATAATGAACATTGGAACAAATGTACAGCTCTCTGACCTTCATATAAAATCTGCATGTGACCTCATCAAACAAACTGTGCCAAGCCTAGAAGGCCTTCATGACCCAGCGTGGTAGCGGGACCTCTCCTGGCCAGTTACAATTGGTGAATTTATTCAAATTATACAAGTTGATGGTTGTCACGGGCCACCGTTTCCAACATTGGAGTAACTGGACAAATTAACATATACGACACCAGGCATAAATTACCATCCAAATCTACTGAAGTTATCTTGTATGCTCTTGCTAATTGCCAGGATGATAAGCTGATATGCAATATAATGAATGTCAGCAGACACAAGGACTCAAGTATGAGTGGGGTATATGCTGTGGCGTTTGCTGCATCACTTGCAAGTGGTGTAGATCCGGTGAACCTCGTATGATATGCAGAATGAGACAACATCTTCAAGAGAACTTTAAAGGAAAGTGTCTCATCTCATTCCCTGCAGCTCAGACACTGAGAAGAAAACGAATCATCCGGTCATGCTCGATGGAAGTGTACTGCATTTGCAGAAAGCTAAATGATTTGAAGCTGATGGTATGCTGTGAACGTTGCAATATTTGGCACCATGGATCATGTGTAGGTGTTACAGAATGTAATGATGATTCGTGGATTTGTTTCTTGTGCGCTAGCAAGTTGTAAATTATAATTTAAAATACTTAATTAATACATTATTATTATTATTATTATTATTATTATTATTATTATAACCTTACCAAATGCTTTGCTGAATCAAATAATGTTATTACTTTCAATGTGTTACAATAGCATAATTAAGTGCTGCAACTATCAGGTCTTTTATATAGTCGGTATTTGTTATATTCTGTACTCTTTTAATGTTATTTAAATTTCAAATAGAAATAGTTTTTAAAGTATGTATCTTAATAAATTTGAACCTTATATTATTTAACATCAACAAATTAGATTTCGAATATTAAAACCAATTTCAACCAATTAAAGGATTTATCCTTTAATGTTAAAAATTGTTCAAACTGAAATAAATATATAACACTGTACGGTACAGTTGTGTTTAATTATGTTTTGCGATTCCTTTGGAAAAGGTATTTGTGCACCAAGTACTACTAGGTCATTATGAGATATGCTGAATGTTGTCAATATACCATCTGAATACGCCTCACTTTGCGTTAATCATTGAACGTCCTAATGATTAAGGTCCCCAAAAGGACTTAATCAGACCTCAGTGGATATTTTTACTCTCCCTCTCTCTCTCTCTCTCTCTCAGAGCATCCCTTTATGTGTTGTATGTGGGTGCTGAAGTTCAGTCTCTTGTCTATGTACCCAAGCAAACCCAAGCAAACTACTGTGGAAATGTGCAGGACAAACATATCAATTGTGACACTAGCTCTCCACATATAGCATTTGCTTAATTTAGAAACTGTACTTGTGGTCGATCTCGAACACATGTTGTTGATGTGACGATGTGTTATGAATTTTGTGGCTAGCTCCTCAAGATTGTAACTTGCTTAGATAAATAAATTGTGTGTTCAGTCCCTGAACCCATTATGTGATAAATTAACTAAACTAAAAACTATAGTATGGCGACGAAACCTGAACTGCATAATGTAAATAGGGATTAACCAGAAAAAGATATAGGTGAAGAATAACACCAGGTAACTGTAAAGCTGCCGCCCAGTTGGGTGGGTGTGGAGCACATGACTGTAAAGCTGCCGCCCAGTTGGGTGGGTGTGGAGCTAGACTAGTAACTGTGCGACTCCTCATAGATGTAAAGTGCCTTGTATAGTGACTGTTGTGAGCCTCTTGTTGAATCACTTGTGACACAAAAAATTACTGATGTGTGTATTTGTGTGGATGATTAAATATGTATGTGTATTTATTTATGTATATGTATGTATATGTACATGTATGCATAAGTATGTGTACATTAATAATTTTGTAACTAGCGTCAAAAGATTGTTATTTGCTTAGCTAAACGAACTAGAGGGTTCAGTTCCTGAACCGATTATGTGCCTCTGTAATCCTTTACACCACCGCCCACAGGATGGGTATTATGGGGTGCATAATAAAGAAAGAAAATGAATGGACCGAACCCCACAATTCATTTAGCTAAGCAAGATACAATCTAAATGAGCTAGTTACAAAATTCACTATAAGTCGTCAAATCATAAATGGGTTCGAGATCGACCACAAGTAGTGCATTATATAATTTATCAGTATTGTGCAGCCTGTGATCCCCGCCTGGCTGGATACTGATACCTAGGTAATTTTCATGTGTCCGGACACCAGCGATAAGGTGGTATTATTTATTTAACTTAAGAGATATATATTTTTAAATGTTGTCACATTAACGACTACATCTTCCTTTCTTCTGACATATAGATTTTTAAGATTAATTAAAATATATGGAAACTAATTATACAATTTATTGGCTGGTGTGCAGGGCTTCACACTCTCAGAGCAAGCCATCAAGTAACTATCAAAACGCATATATCTTCGTTTTCACTTCAGTTATATTTATGACAAAGGATTTTAAATGTATCCTATATTTCTACCTTTCTGATGACATAAATACTTTCGTTAATTACAATATCTAGATCAAACTAATATTGATTTTCAAAAGGTTGTATATTTTCCATCAATGTGTAAGTTTGTTACAAATGGAGAGCCAAGAAACCTTCTTTAAAATATGAATATCTTTCCTCACCTAATAAGACCTAATCTCTGAATAAAACGCAAAAAAAAACTTGATTGTAACCTATCCACCGCTGCCCATTGGATGGGGGAGAGGGGGTTATGTGTAGGATAAACATATCAATTGTGACACTAGCCCTCCATATAAATCAGTTGCTTAAATTATAAACTGTACTTGTGGTCGGTCTCGAGCCCATTGTTGATGTGACAATGTGTATTGACTTTTGTAACTAGCTTATCAAGATTATAACTTGCTTGGCTATATGAATTGTGGGGCTCATTCCCTGAGCCCATTATGTGCCTCTGTAACACTCCACTATCGTCCATAGGATGGGTATGGAGTGCATAATAAATGAACTAAACTAAGCTCTGCCTTTTTGATAACATATACAATTATTAGCTTTATTTGTGAATCTCAATTAATTAAATAATATATCACAGAGCCTGTAGGGTTCGGTGAGATGAGCGAAGAGACATGGGAGATTTTACATAAGTACAGTACATGGTAGTTTAAGTAGCGAACGCATGTCAACGAATAACGAGTATATATAACAAAACCATTTTCCTATGAAGTCGATTTAACTTCCAAACATATATTTTTTAATTAATGTTAAATGTTTTCTGGCTAGTTATGTTAGATTTTATTAAAAATACGTATTCTACTTGTTAACATTATAATTTAAATTTGTGATAATTTGAGCAGAGAAGTGCGACAACTGGATATGCCAACAAACACTTTCCAAACAACGATATATCTTGGATAAGTCGCTCCACAACATTGCTGCTTGGACCATCGACTTCCTTTGATGCTACTTATTTCATAATGAAATTATATTAGTTTGGAGTAAATATATGTTTTCTCATGTTCTGCGTTCAGCACCCACATTATAGTGAGTAAATATACCATATTACTTCATTACTTAAATAATGCTAAAAGGGTTTGAGTAGCTTTGGGTATTTAGTGCACAGAATCTCCAATAGATGGGGCGAGAGTCGCCCCATCTCTCTCACCCGAGAGAGAGTCGAAACTTAATTTAAAATTGATATATCTTTGTTCTCGAACATGATATATTTCATTTGGTGCAATTATAATAATGTTCATATATCGGTCTTTCTGGAGGCATATAAGATTTTAGGCTTTATTAGCGTATCTTTGTTAATTATACAATATATCGGCAAGTGCGTAGGCGTCTGCACTCCATGCCCGACAAGCTACTGAGCGCTACTATAAAAACATATGTATCTTCACTTGAGCTATAAATATGTCTATTGTAATGTATTTAAAATGAAGCTCTTATTTCTATCTTGCTTAAGACTTATAAAACATTTGTGTTTATTAACGAATTTACGTGAAATAAACATTGATCTGAGAGAGAGTTGCTCTGTCGTTCAGTCTGTACGGGGTGGGAGCTCCGTAATTTTTAAAATACAATAATCTTCATTAGAAATTTAAATATGTCTATAGTAAAGTGTTTAAAGTGAAGCTTATATGTCTGTCTTTCTTGAGACATATAAAACATATATGTTTACTAACGAATTCACGTGAAATAAACATTGTTCTGAGAGAGAGTTGCTCGGTCGATCGATCTGTCCGGGGTCGGAGCTCGGCTATTATAAAAGTACACGTATCTTCGGTTTAAATTTAAATATGCCCATGGTAAGGTATTTAGAATGAAGCTTATATTTCTATCTTTCTTGTGACATATAAAACTTTTACGTTTATTAAGGAATCTGCGTGAAATAGGCATGGTTCTGAGATGAATGCTGCGGTTTTCGAGCTCGACGCGCGGCAATGGACGCCATATACACATCCAGTGGGTGTTATTGGACCCCATACCCATTTTATGGGTGGTTGGAGCCCCATACCCATTCTATGGGTGGTTGGAGCCCCATACCCATCCTGTGGGTTGTAGTGGACGCCATACTCATCCTGTGGGTGGTATTGGACCCCATACCCTTCCTGTGGGTGGATGTGATCCCCATACTCATCCTCTGGGTGGATGTGACCCTCATACCCATCCTGTGGGTGGTATTGCACCCCTTACTCACCTAACAGGTGGTAGTGGACAATATACCGATCCTGTAGTTGGTATAGTAGACACAATACCATCCTGTTTAGAGTAGTTTACCCCATAGACATTCCAATGAACCATCGTTTTCTGTTAGCGTTCCTACAAAACATCCTTTAAAGATTTGTAAAGCACCAACTATGGTATATAATATTGATTGGTGAAGGACTGTTATTCTATGTAATAATTTTTAGTGCTTATTATAATTTACTAAGAACAACTAATATTTCTCAAAACAAAACTACGAACCTTCAATAGGAAGTAGCTGATCTATAATATTCTAAGAGCATGGACAATAGTAGGTAAATTTCACAACCCATGTGGGACCTGAAAAGTACAATTTTCCTTATAATTGAACCAATCACGACTATTCTGCTATCTAGGTTGACGGACGGGTACTGTGAGACGCAAGTTGGTACGTGAGGAAAAGTTTGGGCCTTGGAAAAAAAAGTAACTGGGAATATATCACATATTTACTAATTCATATTCAACATATTGACTTTAAGCATTAAGTCATATATGTGCTGTCTTGTGTGAGAACGGGTTGCAATGGGAGTTGCTTCAGATATTTGAAGCTGTTTTATTGTCTGTGACCAAAGCAAAAGTTGCTTCACCAAAGATGCAACAATATTTAATATTAATATTGCTTGGCCGGCAGTTGTTCTGCTGTATACTAAGAATTATTTTGACCCCATGTTAATTGACAATGATTTAGAGATACCATCTCTCTTCCCCAGATGTGAAGCTACATGTATTAAACACCCTGGATTTTTTTTATATCCACATAACTTGGTCAAATAGGTCATCGACGGGGGTGGTTTCTTACACCCCCTTACTCACTCAACTAGAACTTGTTCCATCAGCTATGAGAGTTTATTATTTGGCTGCCTCTCTTGCCATCTTGTTCAAGGGACTATAGTTAGCAATAGTATCTATGATGAAAATACGCAAGTATATAGTAATTTTAAGGTTTTATGATTAGCTTGTGAAATCTATGAAAAATATAGATCAAGAAATGTGAATGTACTTAAAATAGTGAAATGGAGTGAGACATTGACAGTATGTGAAGAATTTGTAAGCTGATAAATGGCTCGTGAATAAGTGGATGTAAGGACCCCAGACAGCTGAATGGACAGCGCTTCGGATTCGTAGTTCCGAGGATCCGGGTTCGATCGTCGGTGGAGGCGGAAACAAATGGGCAGAGTTTCCTTCGCCCTGATGTATAATAATACATAATCTGCTCACCTAGCAGTAAATAGGTACCTGGGAGTTAGACAGCTGCTACGGGCTGCTTCCTGGTGGGGTGTATAAAACAATGAGGCCTGGTCGAGGACCGGTCCGCAAGGACGCTAAGCCCCAAAATTATCTCAAGATAAGATACAAGCCAGTTTATATAGTCATAATATTAATTAGAGAGAGCCAAAACATATTGCTAAGTGCAGGGGTAATGATGAACGCAATTTAATTAAGTCAGCCCAAATTAACCAATGTCCTAATATTTTTAATGTTAGCAGTGACCTGTACAAACTAGACCAATATTTATATATTGTAGTTACAAATTATAACTACCTACTTAGCGAGGAAGTCAGTCGACTTCCTCAACACAATCTACTTGAGAATGGTCCAGGACAGACCGAAACGTCGGCGTGCCTTCACTTTCTAGTGTGTGGTCTGGTCAGCATAAGCCACGTTATTGTGACTCATCGCCTGCACAGGCTCGTGATTTGTCGATCTTCACCTGACTACATTAAAGTAAGGCGACGAAATAAGGTGTGGGGGGGGAGGTGGGGGGGGCGGTCAGTTATATATAACTTCTCACGAAGCGCTTCTCACTCTCGCCTCCACAACTTGCTCGAAACAAGTTTCAGCCCCGCTCCTGTGCCAGGTAAGTCCACTACGGGCTCACCATAGCCAGGCTACTTGGAACTTTTTGTTCCCAGTAGCTGAATCTGTAACAACTACAACAACAGCGCTTCACTCTTAGAATGTCAGCCCCACTCCCATCCTGGCGTTTTATACCGGGAGGAGACGGAAGGCCTTCTTCAGTAATGTGAATTGGCGATCAGAGCACTATCCAGATAGAAAGCTATCCTCCATCGGCACTGACCCGATGAAGAAGACTCCTTCACTCCTGGTGCCAGTTAAATAGCACCCTGTTCCACTGAATCAAGGTTTGGTTCCTAGGAACCTTCACCAAGGCCGAGATTCTGGTCCTCTTGACGGCAAACTCTGATGTTTTCATCGACGTAATCATGGAGGAAAATGAACTCCAGATTCTGTTCATCAGTGCTGCAACACTCCAAGGCCTGTTCAATCCCACAACAATCGAGGCATTAGAACCAGAAAACCTGATCCTCGTGCCACCCCACCACTATGAGGCGGTAAGAAGCACATCGTCTACCGAGTGAGCGTTCTTATCGCAGAAAGAACGATAGCCTATATCATCCACATCATCAACCTTCAGAACCAGTCATTGACTGCTCTTTCAGCAAACCTCATCCAGCAGGATGGAAACCTGAGACCCACCCTCAAGTCTCCAGCAGAGGCCACTCTCGCGGCTGACAACGACCTTAAATGTTTTGGTGTGGCCTGCACACCTAATCAGATCTCCAGGCAACGTTACTGCCGCCTATGTCAATGCTTCAGGTGTTACCAATGCACTCACTACGTCCAGAAATGCAACAGCCAGGTCAGAGATGCAGTATCTGTGCAGGAAACCATGTAATAGACATCCGTCAATCCAGTGGGGTTATTGAAATGTGCAATGGGTGTCTGCTTGGGGGCAATGTCTGCTGTGGCTGTTAAGTCCAACCCAAGAATGGCATCCCAACCACAGCGAGTGCAGATAAACGTTGAAACGGTTACATCCGTCAGTGGTCGAGACTGCCTCTGAAGTCTCTTATGCTGCTTGCTTCCCACTACAGGAACTGCCAAGCTGAATTGCAACTCGTCTATGTGGAGACGCCCACACCACGGTCTCGCCGGACTGCTCTTCTAGGAAAGCCGAAATACAGAACATGACTGAAGCCAGACAGGCCACTGTAACAGCCAAACTGTTCATAATCATGTATTCTTCATAAATTTGATTGTATAAACGCGCCTGCACGTTAGTTACTGAAAGAATGAACTTTCTAGCCGGGCTAGGACATAACACCTCAGTGCTCAGGGGTAGAGATTAAAAATGTTGTCATTTGTAATTGTGTATGTAAAGTTCCATCTTGACGTTGCCCTTTTAAAGAATAGGTTATGTGCACTCCTAAATTGTATGTTTAAGGAAGGAAGGAGTGAAGACGTATATAATCAGGTAGGTTTTCAGCCAGGAATTTAGTAGATAGTAGAGCAGCTCGATTTTTGAGGCGGCAACACTGACTTAAGCCAGGTCACCAGGGACGCTGCCTCACCCCCACCTCACCCCCCTTCTGCTCCGAGACTCCATCTTAGTTAACTTGGGTAAAATGGTCTTTGGCTGAGCTATGTAACAAAACATTTTGAGAATGTTTGGTAGAAATTTTCTTAAATTAGGTTAAATTTAGGTGAGTAAGCATAAATTTCACGAACTTTAATCAAATCTAGCTTGGGATATGCTAGGTCAGGTTAGGTAAGGTAGTGTAGGGTAAGATGGAATAGGTGAAAACTTGGGTGAAATGAACTTTGGCTATGCTAAGATACAAAACATTTGGGTAAATTTGGTGGAAATTGGCTTAAATTAGGTTGAATTTAAGTGGGATAGGCATAAATTTCGCCTACTTTAATCAAATCTAACTTTGGATATGCCAGTTGAGGCTGGGTAGGGTTGTCTAGGGCAGGTTGGGATAGGTGAAAAACTTAGCTAAAATAAGCTTTGGCCGTGCTATGTTACAAAACATTATTGGGTATATTTGGTGGAAATTGTCTTAAATTAGGTCAAATTTATGTGGGATAACTTCAATTTCGCTGACTTTAACCGAATCTAGGTTTGGATATGCTAGGATAGGTTAGGTAAGGTTGCATAGAATAGGATGGAATATGAGAAAATGTAGGTAAAATGGGCTTTGGCGATGCTATGATACACAACATTTGGATATATTGGTGGGAATTGTCTTAAATTAGGTCGAATTCAAGTGGCATATCTCAAATTTCGCCAACTTTAACCAAATCCAGGTTTGGATATGCTAGGTTGGGTTAGGTGAGATAGTGTAAGGGTAGTATGGAATAGGAGAAAAGTGGGTAAAAATGGGCTTTGGCAGTGCTATGATACACAACATTTGGGTATATTTGGTAGAAATTGCCTAAAACAAGGTCGAATTTAAGTGGCATAGCTTAAATTTCACCAACTTTAACTAAATCAAGGTTTGGATATGCTAGGTTAGGTTAGGTGAGGTCGTGTAGGGAAGGATATATATAATATCTTAGGGGAAATGAACTAGCATATTTATGAAATAGCGTAAATTTTCCTATTTGGGGTTCGAGCTATATGGTCAACTCATGTAATGTATGGACAGAGACGACATAGGCTTGTATGTGGGGATATGGGATGCTCATATTTAGTTAGTTTAGCTTTTACTGGGTTGAATTTAGTCAAATTTGTGTATTATAAGTATATTTTTTGATAGATTTAGATGAATTTAGGTTTTAATAGGATGCATTTTGATAAGATATAGCAAATTTGCTTAAAACTATCATAGAAAATACTGACTTCACTTAACCCCACCTGCCCTAACATAACTAAGGCTAGAACAAATAAATATGGGTGGCCTGATTGGAGAGGATGTAACAAGGGGGGTATTAATAAGATATTAAAAACAATGGACATATGTTAGATGAATAGTTTAGCATTAATAATGTTGAAATATTAATGGAAAATGAATGTGTTTTATATTGAGCTCATAGGAAGTCATATGTACCATTTTTATATGTGAAATTCAGACTTTGGGGAGTTGGTTAAACTCAGCATATTATAATTAATGTCCTAAATAAACCTAGAAAAAATTCATGCAAATTGTGTATTGTTTGACCTAGTTGGTTGTGTTTGTATTTGTACATATATAGCACAATTAATATATTGTGTATTAATTATGTAGATTATGTATTTTGCATAAGTTGTATGATTAATGCAATTATGTATTGATTATATTTCTATAAATTGTGTATTGTTTTGTGCAAGTTGTGTATTAATAGCATATGTTTTTGTATGTGTATTTGTGGAAATTGTGTAGTTGTGTATTTAATGAATATGTGCTTGTTATGTATTGATCATATTTTGGCAAGTTGTGTATTGATTATATTTTGGAGCAAGTTGGGTATTAATTGTGTAAATGTTGAAATTGTATTTGTGCAAATCGTGTATTTATGCTGGTTTCATATTTTCATATTTGGGGTAGTTATGTATTGCACGTATTTGTGCTAGATATGTATTTGTGCAAGTTGTGTAATAATTATGGAAGATGTGTAATATTTGTGAAAGTTGTGTAATAATTGAGCATGTTGTGTAATTGAATATGAACGAATTGTTTATTTATGCCTTTGTGTATTGATTGTCATTGTGCAAGTTGAGAAATTATATAGCAAGTTTGCTTGTAATAATTGTGCAAAGATGTATAATAATTACACAATTTGTGCAATAATTGTCCATGTTTTATAATAGTTTTGTACCAATAGTGCATTTATGCAAGTTGTGTTTTTAATTTGCTGAAGTGGAACTGGTGCGACTGTTTTCGTGTGCAAATTGAGTATTTTGTGTATGCTCTGTAATCTGAAAAAATAGATCTTCATGGTGTAATTGTATTTTGGTTTATGAGACAATGTGTGGGTATTTTGTGAAAATTATGTTTGTGAAATTGTGTAATTTTAGTGAAAGCTCATTTTTGATTGTCTAAATGCATAAGCCTTTTGATATATTTGTACAAATACCATACTCTGTGTAAATGTCATACTCTGAGTGTACATGCAATATTGTGTATAGGGTATATTTTTATGTGCAACTGGCATATTTTGTATGTAAATGTCATATTTTTTTCTATAAATGACATATTTTTGTGTGATGGTATATTTTGAGTGTAAATAATATATTTTGTGCATAAATGGTATATTTGGTGTGTAAATGCTGTAAATTCTGTGTATGGCATAAATTACATCTGATTGATGGGGAAATGGTGGCAAAAAAACTAGGCTATTCTCTTTGAATTTATAGGTTGTGGAGTATGTGTAGGTATGTATGCTTGTATTTGCGACTGTTGGTTTAGAAACAAGTTAGCTGATTTGCGTAGCAAAACTAGGATTTTTTATTTTTGAGGTGTAGAAATGATTAGCCATGAATATAGTGGCTAGCATCCAGCTGAGTTGCTAGATGGATGAATTGAGGTGCGATATTTGGATAGCTATTTGATGGATGTGAGGACAGTTGACTAGCCTATGAACACAGCTACTAATCCGCTGTGCTGTCAGATGTGTGGTAACTAGTTGTGGATTATGGTACGATATCTAGCTATAGGGTTTCATAATTGCTGTTGTGTATAAAACTAGAATGAGAGCTATTTATTAAAACTATTATTGTAAACTTTTAGCGACGTCGCTAAACAACGACAACAACTGGTCTGTAGAATTCATTTGTTTATTATATAATAAGTTAGGTTAGGATCGTTTGCTAGGGTTTATGAAATGAATAACAGAAAATATGAGCAATGAGCGAAAATACGAGCCAATGTAGCTGAATATCGACTCTGATGAAGCACAGAGTACAGCTGAGATATTAAGCCTGATTAAGAGTTCACACTAATGTGTGAACCTCCTTGGATCCGCATTTAGCACATTGACGCCTCGCGCTGCATTAGGGATGATGAAGTCAGAAAAGAAGGTAACTGCAGAAGGCCTTATTTCAAAAACATGAGATGCTTGCTTTTACTGAATGAGTATTTTTTTTTATTTGTTATCTGCTACAGTAAGGTGTGGGAGGTATGTTTTGAGCGAATGTGAGATGTGTATATGGTAGCAGCAATAATAGATTACTGCTGAACTCGCATTGAAATCGCCAATGCCCAGGGCTCTGTTTTTTTTCATATAAATGACTGATAGCGGTTTTCATTTTTATTTTGTCCTATGCGAAATAAACGATCCTTCAAGAAAGATTGTCAAAGCTCAAATTACATTCTCTAAAAAGACGAAGAAGAAATAGGGGTGACATGATAGAGATGTGATTGAATGGTCATAGTAAAGGGGGATATTAATAACCTATTAAACGTATCTACATGAAACAGAACAGGAATAAATTGGATAGGTTTTAGATTAAGGAAAAGACCTGGGTAAATACAGGTAACAGGGGCGAACTCGAAAATGCACATTAGTTCATGCACTGTGCTGCTCCCCTTTGTTTCATTCCTATGCTCAATAAACGATCCTTTGCCAGATAATATAAAGCTTCTTGATAAGTAAGGGGAATAAATAGGACCTTTTGAATATTAATGGAGCTACATTATTGATGCCTATAAATGGAGAAGAAAGGGGTTATTATTTAGGAATAGACCTACTGCACTTCATCTAATAGAGTTAGTTGATGTTTTGGTTGACATAGAGTGGAAATAAATAGGAGATCCGGCAAAAGCTATTGTGTGCAATTTCATTTCTTATGCGATCTTATCTATAAAATGGACTTTGAAAATGGGAAACATTAGGAAAATGGGTTTAAATACGCTATTCAGTAAACTAACTTATTCAGGGAAGATGAAGACTGGCCAGCTGATGACGTCATTTGTCCATTACCGATGCCTGTGCATGGGTCACTGCGGTAAACGAAATTTGGGTACGCCAGGAGCCTGCCTTTTAATCCTACCCCCAGGAAAATTGAAGACTGGATAACGTCATTGACCATTGGTGATGCCTGTGCATGGGTCACTGGGGTAACGAAAAATGCACGACTCATAGACCGTGCGTCAATGTCTCACTGGGGTAACGATAAATGCACGACACGTAGACAGTGCGCGGAAAAAAAAACGCACGGTCTATGTGTCGTTTCCCACTACTAACGTGTCATTCATTCATTCTCTCTCTCTCGCCATTAGGTGTGCCATGTTCCCCGCATACAAATTCCAAGCATGTGCTGTTAGGAGAGTAAACACACACACACACACATATATATATATATATATATATATATATATATATATATATATATATATATATATATATATATATATATATATATATATATATATATATATATATATATATATATATATAACTGAAAACTCACACCCCAGAAGTGACTCGAACCCATACTCCCAGGAGCAACGCAACTGGTATGTACAAGACGCCTTAATCCACTTGACCATCACGACCGGACAAAATGAGGTGATAGCCGAGGCTATTTGAACCACCCCACCGCCGGCACTAGGATAGTAATCTTGGGCATAGCATTTTACCAAATCACCTCATTCTTTGGGGCACACGTGAGGAACACAAATGCGAACAAGCCTGAATGGTCCCCAGGACAATATGCAACTGAAAACTCACACCCCAGATGTGACTCGAACCCATACTCCCAGGAGCAACGCAACTGGTATGTACAAGACGCCTTAATCCACTTGACCATCACGACCGGACAAAATGAGGTGATAGCCAAGGCTATTTGAACCACCCCACCGCCGGCACTCGGATAGTAATCTTGGGCATAGCATTTTACCAAATCACCTCATTCTTTGGGGCACACGTGAGGAACACAAATGCGAACAAGCCTGAATGGCCCCCAGGACAATATGCAACTGAAAACTCACACCCCAGAAGTGACTCGAACCCATACTCCCAGGAGCAACGCAACTGGTATGTACAAGACGCCTTAATCCACTTGACCATCACGACCGGACAAAATGAGGTGATAGCCGAGGCTATTTGAACCACCCCACCGCCGGCACTCGGATAGTAATCTTGGGCATAGCATTTTACCAAATCACCTCATTCTTTGGGGCACACGTGAGGAACACAAATGCGAACAAGCCTGAATGGTCCCCAGGACAATATGCAACTGAAAACTCACACCCCAGAAGTGACTCGAACCCATACTCCCAGGAGCAACGCAACTGGTATGTACAAGACGCCTTAATCCACTTGACCATCACGACCGGACAAAATGAGGTAATAGCCGAGGCTATTTGAACCACCCCACCGCCGGCACTCGGATAGTAATCTTGGGCATAGCATTTTACCAAATCACCTCATTCTTTGGGGCACACGTGAGGAACACAAATGCGAACAAGCCTGAATGGTCCCCAGGACAATATGCAACTGAAAACTCACACCCCAGAAGTGACTCGAACCCATACTCCCAGGAGCAACGCAACTGGTATGTACAAGACGCCTTAATCCACTTAATCCTCCTGGGAGTATGGGTTCGAGTCACTTCTGGGGTGTGAGTTTTCAGTTGCATATTGTCCTGGGGACCATTCAGGCTTGTTCGCATTTGTGTTCCTCACGTGTGCCCCAAAGAATGAGGTGATTTGGTAAAATGCTATGCCCAAGATTACTATCCGAGTGCCGGCGGTGGGGTGGTTCAAATAGCCTCGGCTATCACCTCATTTTGTCCGGTCGTGATGGTCAAGTGGATTAAGGCGTTTTGTACATACCAGTTGCGTTGCTCCTGGGTGTATGGGTTCGAGTCACTTCTGGGGTGTGAGTTTTCAGTTGCATATTGTCCTGGGGACCATTCAGGCTTGTTCGCATTTGTGTTCCTCACGTGTGCCCCAAAGAATGAGGTGATTTGGTAAAATGCTATGCCCAAGATTACTATCCGAGTGCCGGCGGTGGGGTGGTTCAAATAGCCTCGGCTATCACCTCATTTTGTCCGGTCGTGATGGTCAAGTGGATTAAGGCGTCTTGTACATACCAGTTGCGTTGCTCCTGGGAGTATGGGTTCGAGTCACTTCTGGGGTGTGAGTTTTCAGTTGCATATTGTCCTGGGGACCATTCAGGCTTGTTCGCATTTGTGTTCCTCACGTGTGCCCCAAAGAATGAGGTGATTTGGTAAAATGCTATGCCCAAGATTACTATCCGAGTGCTGGCGGTGGGGTGGTTTAAATAGCCTCGGCTATCACCTCATTTTGTCCGGTCGTGATGGTCAAGTGGATTAAGGCGTCTTGTACATACCAGTTGCGTTGCTCCTGGGAGTATGGGTTCGAGTCACTTCTGGGGTGTGAGTTTTCAGTTGCATATTGTCCTGGGGACCATTCAGGCTTGTTCGCATATATATATATATATATATAATGTCTATATATATATATATATATATATATATATATATATATATATATATATATATATATATATATATATATATATATATGTGAATATCACGAAAATAAACACGTGATTAAGAATGTGACAATGTCAGACCACGGAGGAAAAATGAAACAGGAATTTCCTTAAGTACTTTCGTATATTAAATACATCTTCAGAAGGTCTGAAGATGTATTTAATATACGAAAGTACTTAAGGAAATTCCTGTTTCATTTTTCCTCCGTGGTCTGACATTGTCATATATATATATATATATATATATATATATATATATATATATATATATATATATATATATATATATATATATATATATATATATATATATATATATATATATATATATATATATATAAGGGCTAATGTGGAAAATCTTAGTCCTGATATTATTATTATTATCAGTAAGTCAAACAGCAACAGTATACTGAAGACTCTAATATGCTTTGGGGATAGACAGCTTCTCTATCGGGCTGAGCCATTAGTGAAATATCCGGCTTAAATTGCTAGGACGTAGGATCTACAGTTTCGTCAAGTTGACCTTATGCCATTAGCACTGTATGGCACTGATCCACCTTAGCGAGATGACTGTGGGCAACAGTAGCTCAGCGAAAACATAGACTTTTAATATCATATCAAGACAATGACACAGTATGTTCAGCACTCTTATACTGAATGTGGGAAACATGTTACATCTTAAAAGGTGTCTCAAGTAAATAAGGGAGCGAGGCACTTAGTAACGTAGGAGCTTCGCCAGGGCATACCACATACCACCACCATACATAGGTATGAGGTCTTCCATGTCGCACCCCTGGACGGCTCGCCTCTGTAAAGTTTGTCACTTAACTGAGGCTAAATGAGGCGATACCGCCCACCATACCCGACCGCTACCTCCCCTCACACACATGACACCACAAGTTATCAGCTTACATGCATTTCTCGCTATACAGAATAATAAATAATAAATAAATAGTTAGGAGAAGTAAACCCGTTTATATATCATTTTTATTCTTATATTATTATTTACCACTTAAAGGTAAAGTGTCTAAGAAAAATATATTTTATCAGAGGTGTAAGTTTCATATGAAAAGCTGAACTAGTTACATTTGGAGAGAAATTTTTACTGAAGATGTCTTTGAGAACAACATTGATGTCTTAAAGAATAACTTGATGGAAGAAGGAGAGTTTCTTTGATGAACGAAGGTGACTTAGAGAACAACATTGATGTCTTAAAGAATAACTTGATGGAAGAAGGAGAGTTTCTTTGATGAACGAAGGTGACTTAGAGAACAACATTGATGAACGAAGGTGAGTTAGAGATTACCTTTGACGACTCTAAGATTAACTTTGATGAACGAAAGTGAGTTAGAGATTACCTTTGATAGCTCGGGGAATAACTTTGATGTCTCTGAGAATGACTTTTGTTATCTTAGAGAACAACTTTGATGACTTAGAGAACGACTATGATGAATGAATATGTCGTAGAAAGCTTCTATGACGAACGAATGGTTACTTAAAAACTACCTTTGATGACTGAGATTAACTTTAGATGTCTCTGAGAATAAGTTTGATGAATGAAAGTGACTTAGAAACTACCTTTGATGTCTTAGAGAATAACATTGATAGACGAAAGTGAGTTACACTTTGAGAATGACTTTTGAGAACACGAGTAGTATTGTTTGATAACTTGGAGAATAACTTTTGATGACCGAGATTAACTTTAGATGTCTCTGGAAATGACTTTTGTTATCTTAGAGAACAACTTTGATGACTTAGAGAACGACTATGATGAATGAAGATGTCGTAGAAAGCTTCTCTGACGAACGAATGGTTACTTAGAAACTACCTTTGATGACTGAGATTAACTTTATATGTCTCTGAGAATAAGTTTGATGAATGAAAGTGACTTAGAAACTACCTCTGATGTCTTAGAGAATAACTTTGATGTCTCTGAGAATAACTTTTATGGACGAAGATGTCTGAGAATAACTTTTATGGACGAAGATGTCTGAGAATAACTTTGTGGACATGAGAAGTATTTTGATTGTGTCTTTTGATGCATTGAAGAGTAACTTTGATGTCTCAAAGATATCTTACAGAACAATTTTGATGACCGAGATTAACTTTTGAGTAAGTGAAAATACCATTTGACAACTTCGAGAATAATTTTGATAGCTCTGAGAATAACTTTTATGTCTTAGATAATAACTTTAGATGTCTCTGAGATTAACTTTAATGAACGAAGAGGTCTTAGAAAGTTTCTCTGATGAACGAAAGGTTACTTAGAGAATAACATTTGATGACTGAGATTAACTTTTTGATGACTGAGAATAAATTTGAGGATGCGAGTAAATTTTTGGAGTGTTTGAGAGTGTCGTTGTTATCTCGAAGAGTGTCCTTGACTATATTTCTTACTTAACGACGCATAATTTTAGTTAGGAACAATGATGAATATGACTATTTTTAGCGATGTGAAAAGGTTACTTTAGTTAAGAACAGTGTTGGAAAGAGGCCGCACTTGACTATTTTCAGTTGAGAGAAGTGATATTTCAGTTAAGAAATGACAGGGAATCATGATGAAAGTAACTATTTTAGTTGACTGATGAATACTTTTAGTTAAACAAAAAGACAAAACATGATGAACATGGATCTTTCTGTTGATTGGCGGATAATTTTAGATAAGAAATGACAATGAAACATGATAAACACGGTTATTTTCTGTTGACTAGGGAATAAGTTTAGTTAAGAAATGATGAAAGTGATTATTTTTTAGTTGATTGACGATGGATAAAGTTAGTTATGAACAGTGTTGGAAAGTTTCCTTTGACAATTTTTAGCTAAAAGAAAGGTTATTTTAGTTAAGAACGGTGTTGAACGAGATTAATCCTCTGTTGATTGACAAGTAATTTTTAGTTAAGAAGTTACAAGAAAAGTTTGTCTTGGTAAATTTGGTACTGAATAAAGGGTAGATTTCTTTAAGAACTGTGTTTGGTAAGAAATATTAAGTTGACTACGAGAATTACTTTGTCGTAGTTTTTGCAAATAAAACTGGTGACTAAAATTGTTGAGGGATTTGTAATACTGTTGATATTATTTGACAAAGAACTAGTTAGTGAATAAAAGAAACAATTGGTTTAAAGAAACAAAGAACATAAAAAGTTGAGCATAAGTAAGGGAATGAACACAGTGAACATACGGAGAACGCAGAAAACATGGATGAAAAACTATTGAAAATAAAGAACATGTAAGTGAAGGTGATGAACATGTGGGGAATAAAAAAAATTCGTGAACATATGGGGAACATGACAGAGAACATGGCAGAGAACATGTAAGAAAAGCTGATGAACAGAGTGAACATGTGGGGAACATGATAATGAACGTAGGGACTACAAAGAATGAACAATATGAAAGTGTTCATATGAGGGGAATTTGTAGAGAACATTATGAGAATACAATACGATTATTGAAGGTTTTGATAAGTTGGGAGTTAAGGGAGGGTGGGTAAGAGATGAGAAGGTAAAGGGGGGAAAGGTTATTTAATGGATATGTTGTTTACTTTGATAGACTGGAGAAAGCAATTATCTGAACTAATTTGATGAACTAAAAATCGGAGGATGAGAATTGGAGCTTGGTTAATGTACTGATAAACATTTTTACTATGATAGAAATAGTAATCTTAAATCTATGGGGGATTTTGATCTGATAATAAGAACTTGTACAAATGAGCTAAGCGGGGGACAAGAGTTAGAGTTTTATAATTGTTTACATCATATTTACTATGTCTGAAACAACTATGGTAAAAAATTCAGGGAAATTGATGGGTTATTTATAAAGATACGAGAGAGAACTAAAGTCTGGGATGAGAGCTGGAGGTCGTTAACTGTTTGATTTGAATTACTACGTTTTGAAGTATGTCTGCTTTAAATTTCGGGAAAATTGGTCTGTTACTAAAGAACTTGTACAAATGAACTAAGGTGGGGGACGAGAGGTAGAGTTTGATAATTGTTTGGCTCCTATTTACTATGTCTGAAATACAGAGGGTATAAATTTCAGGGAATTTGATAGGATATTACCGAAGACAGAGAGGGAAGTAAGGTAGGGGACAAGAGCCTGAGCTCGGTAACTGACTTGATCTTAATTACTTCGTCTGAAATACACGGGGGTTGAAATTTCAGGGAAATTGATTAGGTAATAATGAAGATACGAGAGAGAGCTAAGGCAGAGGACAAGAGCTAGAGTTTGGTAAATGTGTTATCTTTACTTACTCAGTTAGAAGTATGGCAGGTTTAAATTTCATGAAAAAATAATGGGTTAATAACAAAGATGTGCGAGGGAACTAATGCGGGGACAAGAGCTTTAGCTTGGTAATTCACTTGGTTGATTTGAGCAAACTGTCTTGTTTAATGTAAAGGAACTAGCATTACGAAGTCTATATAGCTGTACGGATTTATGAAAGAACAATATTAATGATAATGAATAGGGAGAGTAAGGTATCAGGTAGAGAGGGTTGGTCTAGATAAGATTGTGGCGGTAGGATGGCGGCCGCGTTTGGTGGGGGTCGATGTAGGTGACGCGGGAGTGAGATCCGGGGCGGGTGATGAGAGGTGCGAGGTAGGAACGGGTGTTGCGGTGACGCTAAGATAATGTAAGATTACGGAGATGACACCTGTTTTGTGAGATAGGGATGGAGGTAGTGGCTACATGTGTAAACGCTATCTAAACTGTCATTCTTTATAGAGATGAGGAGTGATAGGACGGATATTATACAAGTGGATTGAAGAGGGAGATTCTGTTAACTTAAGGATAAATGACTTGTTTATTATAAATTATGTAACCTAACATTAGATGACTAAATAAAATATAAATAAAATAAATATGTTTATTAATGCCTAATGTATATATATAAATTAATTCGGTGGTGAACGCCGACAATGACTAACGGACGGCGGGCCGGTAATCAGGTGTTGAAAGCCTCGGGGCAGGTAGCCTGGGGCGGCTTAGGTAGCCTTGAGACAACTTAAGTATTAAAGGTTACATTGAGACGCCTCGGTTGATTTGTGTACAAAACTGACTGGTTTAATGAAAAGGAACAAACATTACGATGTACGGAATTATCAATGAACAATATGAAGGATAGGGACAGTCCAGATATTACGGAGACACAATGAGATAAGATTACGGAGGACTTGACCCAGGGCGTCTGGCTGGCGGTGTAAAGTAAACACAGGTGACGCAGGGGTAGGGAGGGAAAGGGGTGTGAGGTAGGAGCATGAGATGCAGGGGGGTTGGGAGGGAAGGGGGAGGGGGATGGCAGGGTAATGCTTCAGTTATATAGACATATACTAGTTTCTATGTAAGAATCCTACTTAAATGCATAAGGCCTAAATATCTGTTTATTCTTGGTATGAACTCTGAAATTTGAATTTAACCCGTAAGAACTATTAACAAACTTCTATGAATTTATTTTCATCATAAGAACTTTTAACAAACTTCTAAAATCTCAGAAATTATTTTTCTCATACGAATTCCTTAATTCCAAATCTGTGACTGTCCAAATTTACCTGAAAACCATGACGATCCAGCGTCCTCTTCCCTAATTTACCTGGAACCCCTGACTATCCAGCGTCCTCTTTCCCCGAAAATAAAAAAGGGACGCTGGATAGTCATCCCTACTACTAGTAACACAGGTCCAAGAGCTAATTTAAAATGCATTAGGTAACGCTAACATTATCTTACATCAAGAGGGGGAGGGGAATGCGGAAACCCACACCTGAGTCGCGCGCGCCTTCAAGATCATGCTCACATGTCACATTCATCCATCTGTTGTCCATCTCAACCGATGGAGGAGTAACCAGACACCAGCACTCGGGTCATGCGTGCGCGCACATGCACGTGCACCTTCATGATTTGCGGGTGATTAATCACACTCATCCATCTCTACCAATGGAGATGGTCCTCTACCTCGTTAATCTCCGAGGAGCGCGGGTGGTGTCAGGCACGGCTATATGTGACCCCAGGCTACTTTAAGCGTATTGATTACATTCATCTGCCGCAGTCACCCTTCATCCATCTATCTTCCCATTCTCAGAATGGAGGGGACCCCTCGTGGTAACGGTACACCCACACACGGCTCACGCACGCCCTTTCACGATTTGCGGGCGATTAATCATGCTCATCCATCACACTCATCCATCTCCGCCGATTGAGGGGGTCCTCTGCGTTGTCAGTTTCCCTACTGGTGCTCAGTTGTATCATCTTGACCTCTCTTGGTGTCAGCAGTGTCGCAAGTACTGTTTCAGAATCAATGAGGTTTGTATCAAAGTGGCGGAGTTGTCTTTTTTGGTTTCCTTTATTATAAAACAACATATACATATAAATAAAAGGCATGGCACCGAAGCACCATAACAGAGGCGAATGCCACAGGAAACATAACCAACAACAGAGCGCCAAACAAACAAACAATACACCAAACCAATACATAAATATACAAACATCAGCATAAGACACACACATGCACCAGGATACAACCCCAAGCACCCATAAAGGGAACATAATGGGAACATAACAACACAGAAATAGGGAACACACACACACGTGAAAAAAAGATACATAAACGACGTAAATACCCAGAACAGCACAGATACGTCCACCATACGTACACTATCCACACAAGTGAAATACCGATGAGGTACTGCAAGTACAAAACACCAGCAGTAGAGAACAGAAATATAGAAATACATAAGACACAAGTACTCACACAGCGGACTCCAACAAGCGGAGGCCGTTACCACTCACCAAAGTGATTACAAGAAGGCAATGAAGGGGAAGCCTGCAGCCACAAACATACATACTCACAACTAAACGGTACAATATAAGGGAATACGGTACAAATGAAAGGCATGACACAAGACCTGACCTATTAGACCTGACCTAACAGCATACAAGAAAAACCTACTGAACCCATGACAACACACACCAAGGACAATCAATACAAGCATGGAGGGGAAGCCACCCCAAAACCTGGTTGCCGGACACTTTCTCACACAGTAGGCCCACAGAAACTGGAGGGGGACCAGAAGCACAAAGGCAGTGAACATAAACACATGAAAAGCATTCGGCCAGCACACAAATAAGCATACGAAGCACCAAACGCAAAGGAACAAACAAACACGCTCAAACGGAGGTGTAGCTCCAACCCACAAACTAACAACTCCACAAAAAAGCACGCACAGACCCCTGAGCCCTGAGGGGTGGAGACAGGGTGGCAGGGGGTTTAGGTAAAGAACGGAAGTCCTCTTGCTGAGGGGCGATTGACTTCTTCTTTAGACCCAAACACAAATCAAGACCTGCACGACCACCGATTGATAAAGATTAAGCAACCCAAGAGGCAGCATGGGCATGAATAGCCCGTAAAGCACGACCACTGCCTCAAGGGTCAACGACTCCCCCCCCACCTCGGTCCACTTGCACTGGTGGGCTCACAGACGGGTACCATGTTACGAAGCAGGTAATTACCCAATTCTCACTGATAATTACATATGCCAAACATATATATATATATATTTATCCCACCTCAGTTGTCATATGTGGTGTGAAGTTTTCTTATTGTGTTTCATTAATTATGTGATATTTTATGTAATAACCTTGTTTTGCAGTGTATTGTATGTTACAGCATGTGGTATCTTGTTGTATGTTGAATGGGAAGTGATCATATGCTTGCCTGATGGATTGGCTGCCACGCCATTGATGGGGTGGTCGTCGTGGATTGAGCTCTGCAGTCGTTGCCTGGTGTTGAGTGAGGGAGGGCGCTGTTTGACGTTTCGGCGACATGGGGACCCTCCTTCCCCCTATTTGCCGTTCCAAGACCGTTGGTCTTGAGTTTTCTGGAAGAACGTCATACCTTGCTCTTGAAGTACTTCTGCTGGATTTGCTACGTGTTAGTGTGGCCGATGTGTACAGACTCCAGCTGTTAACTACCCACCGGGTACTTGTGAAGTTTCACTCAGCGGCAGTGTATCGGGATTTCGTCGCCCGATTTGATGGTCATTCATTTACCCTCCCTGGAGATGGTGGTACCGTCACTCTTTTAGACTGTTGCTGCTCTGTGACGTATGTGGCGCTGAACAGTTTGCCCTTCGAATTCTCGGAGGTCCTACTTCGGAGGTATTTTGGCTAGTTCGGTACATTGGTTTCCCTCCGTATGAACTCCGTCTCTTCCGGCAGGTGGCATGGAGTCTCGTGTGTTACCCGGACTCTCGCCTTGTGGGTGAAGTCACCCGTTCCCTCCACGGTTACCTTGATGTGCTACATTACACTATGCGGGTCTTTTATGCAGGGCAGCCAAGAACATGTATTTGTTGTGGCCTTGAGGGGCACCTGGCAGTCGCCTGTACTGGAGTAGCAGCTGCACCTGTTAACTTATTTAGAGAAGAGGATTTTTCCTCCGTTGGTGGATCAGGACCTGTCTCCTTGTGATGGAGTGGTTGGGGAGGTTTCCCTGCCGCCTGCTAACGTGGTGGTGGTCCCGGATTCCTCGGCTGGTGAGCGGTGTGTACGGATGGTGGTGCATATGACAGGGTGGTGGTGTGTGCGGCCCAGTCCCCGCAGTCTACCTCTTCGCTTCTGAAGGATTCCTCTCCTGTACACGCCTTTTCTCCTCTGACGGATCCGGTGTCACCACGGGCTCCCTCACCTGTGCTGGTCTCTTCCCTTCCGCCAGCTGCACCTGTTCTTTCTCCTGTTCCGGTCTCCTCTGTGGATGGTGGCGTCATCCCCCGTGTCGTTGGGGCTGTTCAACTCTGGGGTCGTGCTCACCCCGCGGGGGGTGGGGGCCTGCCGACGGCTCTTCTAGGGTGCCTTCTGTAAGGGGCGGCAGCACCAACGATCAACGTCCGGTCTCGAAGCGTTCTCGCACGGATCGGTGTGTGTTGCCACCTCGTGTGTGGGCTGAAGAGTGTGAGGATTTGTGTGATGATGCTGTGAAGGGCTCTGTGCTGCCTCCTGTGTCGACCCCTGTACCTCCTGCTGTTGGCTCCCCTCCTTGGGAGGCTGCCCCTGGTGATCGCGACCTCGTTGTGGTTTTGAAGAAAGATGTGCGCCGGGGGGTCTCTGCTCCTGTTCCCGGTGGCGAGGGCCCAGGAGCGTCCGCGGGTCCTCCTTGCGCGCGGCCCTGTGCAACACCCGGAGAGGGGCCTAATACAAGTGCTTGTGCACTGCCCCGTGTACTTCCAAGTGTGCAGTCCTGTGACCGACCCCCTAGGAAGAAGCCCCTCTCTTTCATCTTGCCCTCCGAGGAAGTGTTTGATGGGACTAATCCTTTGTTACTTGACTTTGATGAACTGGTGCGTCCTGTTCCGTGGAGCTCTTCTTCCTTTGGGTTCTGCGGGCACGGGGTTTCGTCATTGGAGTGCCGAATTTGATGTCTCGGCTTTGTGCGTCTCCTGGTCGTCCGATCTCTGATGACGACCTGCTAATTTGGATAGCTTACTGCTTGCGATTTCCGGCGCGGGAATACCCGGAAAAATATGAATAGTCCTTGTGTTTGGTTTATGTTTGTCTTTTGTTTTCTCGTTTCTATTTGTACTGCCTTGTGTCTGCTCCTGTGTTTGTGTGTATTTTTGTTTCCCGGTGCCTGCGGGCCCTGGCGGGTGTCTTTGTGCATGTATGTGTGTGGTGTGAGTGTTTGTTACTGGCGCCTGTGTGGGCCTGTTCCTGTGTGTTTCCGTATGGCTCATTGGCTTGGCCGGGCCTGCGCTCCATGTGTACAGGCAGTGTGTGTTGTGTTATGTTCTGCTTTCGTTTACTGTTTGGTAGCGTGCTATTATATTGTGTGGCGGTGTGGGTGTTGTGTTGTTGTTGTTTGTTGCTGTCTTTAGCTGTTTTTATGTATTTACTTTATGTTGTTCATTGTGATTCTGAACTTTTGCCTCTCTGTATGTGGTTTATGAGGCTGGTCATTTTTTGTGTACTGTTATGCTCCTGTGTATGGGTTGTGGGGCTGGTTGTATTTGTGTGTTGTCTTTCTGTATCTATGTCCTTATAGCTTTATGGATATGATTTATGTCATTAATTTCATGTGCAGTTTTCTTTATAACTTTCTATTTTTTGTTCTGTGTCCGATGCCCGTTTTGGGGTTTTTTGTTTTGTGTTGACCAGACCACACACTTGAAGGTGAAGGGACGACGACGTTTCGGTCCGTTCTGGACCATTCTCAAGTCGATTGTGATGAGGAAGTAGAGACAGGCAATAAATAGGCAAGAGAGAGCTGAGGAGCAAAGTAAGGTGTAATATAGGGGAGAGTAGTAATAATAAGAACTGCAGAGGGCCTATTGACCTATACGAGACAGCTCCTATTATAACCACCGAATGAGAAGGAGATAGTAATAGGAACAAGAAGAGGATAGCAAGGGAGCGTAGGAGAAGACAATGAACAGAAAAAGGGAGAAGAGAACAAATCCACAAGGGCCGTGACGAGGATTCGAACCTTCGTCCGGGAGCATCCTCGTCACGGCCCTAGTGGATGTGTTCATTGGATGCATCACGTTAGTGTGATCTCTGTGTGTAAGGGAGAAGAGAGGAAGGAAAGAGAAAGAAAGATAAATGGAAGGGGTAAACTTATGTTAGGTCACGTTTGTTAGAAAGATTAGAGCATTTGAGTATATACTGTGAAAGGAAAGAGTCCGCAGCAACAAAGCCAGGACTCAAGTTCATGTTGGATACATTGTGTATTAGAGCCGATTCGACAAGACGGCGTCTGTGTAGAGTAGAGGCAGGAAAGATTATTTTGGAGGAAGACCAATCAATGAGATGATTAGAATCCCTCACATGGCAGAAGAGAGCATTGTTAGTGTCTGCAGACTTAACACTTCTCTTGTGTTCTTTAAGTCTGTCATTCAGTGTACGGCCAGTTTCGCCAAAGTATTGGAGAGGACAAGACGAACAGGAATTTCTTTATCCTTTATACTTTAGCCACGTTATTGTGACTCATCGCCTGCTTCTGTTTTGTGCTTTGTGTCATGTATGTTTCACTCTTTGGTTCTTTGTTGTGTGTGTTTTGTTTGTTTTCATATCTTATTACTTTGTTCTGTTTATGCTGAATGTATTCATGTATTGTCTTCTTCAGCGATTGCCTGTTTTGTTCTTTGTACATTGTGTTTTTCTTTTATAAAAAAAAATGTGCTTGCCTGATGGGTAGATCTGTACTGGACGTGTGAGGAGTGTGTGTCTAGTGTGTGCTACGCTGTTGCCAAATTTGCATTATATTGGCAGCAGTCTCCGTGGTGTAGTGGTAGCAGTCTCCGTGGTGTAGTGGTAAGACACTCGCCTGGCGTTCCGCGAGCGCTATGTCATGGGTTCGTATCCTGGCCGGGGAGGATTTACTGGGCGCAATTCCTTAACTGTAGCCTCTGTTTAACGCAACAGTAAAATGTGTACTTGGATGAAAAAACGATTCTTCGCGGCAGGGGATCGTATTCCAGGGACCATAGGATTAAGAACTTGCCCGAAACGCTACGCGTACTAGTGGCTGTACAAGAATGTAACAACTCTTGTATATATCTCAAAAAAAACAAAAAAAAAATATATTATTTTCTCTTTAACAACTATATTATTACCGAGTTATGTTCTAGATTGTATAAGGCAGTACATACTTTTGTGTATATGTGTTTGGGAGTGATTATCTCCGTATGTCAGAGTGTCTGTAAGAGATTCTGTCTTATGCGTTTTGGCTACAGTGTTTGAGTGATGCTTCAGGTGGGAGGCATGTAAGCCCAGAGTATCTCAGTAACGGGGTGTGGGCCGTGCTGACTGGTTGTGTTTCTTATGATTAGTCTTTTGTTTATTTTAATTCTGTGCTTAAATGTTTGTAATGAATCTGGATAAGTAAATATACAGTGTATAAGACATCCATCTAAGTATGTGTCAGTGGTCATCAGCCCAGAAGTGATTAATTATAAATAGTGTGCCATGATATTAATTCTAAATATATTATATAATGTATTCCTTTCTCAAGAGTAAACTGATACTTTTATGTAACGGTGTTTTCACTTAAATAATCCCTAGATAGGATTGATGTGTGATAGGCTAGGTGATATTTTTTTACTGAGGAAAGCAGCGGAGGATAACATACTGGCACATGGGCAACCGCATCCCACCCTGGCACTGCCACAGTCACTGCCGTATCCACCCCACCCACATCCTCCATCGGCCCCACAGGGTCCACATCACCATGGGGCCACGACCAGGAATCGCCTCCCTGCGTTTCTGCTTATGTACTATCTCAAACGTACACGACGAGTTATGGAGCCGACAATGAGGATACACACCCTCCATAGGCGAGGCAATCTTGGATGCCACCAGAGAAGAGTGGCCCCACTGGCGGGTTAGCCAAATCAGATCCGCATTCTAGGGCAGAAGGAGGACACCTCCAGGGACTGTTCTGCCACCACCACAGCCGGCGGCACATTGTGGATATCCACCAGCACCTGAGGCGCAACTACATTCTCACACAGGGGTTCCACAGGGCTCTGTACTCGGACCCATCCTGTTTCTAGTATATGTAAATGACCTTCCAGAGGGTATAGACTCATTCCTCTCAATGTTTGCTGATGATGCAAACATTATGAGAAGAATTGAAACAGATGAAGACAGACAGAGACTACAGGACGACCTGGACAAACTGGAGGAATGGTCTAAAAAATGGCTGGTAAAGATCAACTCAGGAAAGTGTAAAGTAATGAAATTGGGCGAAGGGAGCAGAAGGCTAAACACAAGGTACCATCTGGGAGGTGAAATCCTACAAGAGTCAAATAGAGAGAAAGATCTGGGGGTCGATATCACACCGAACCTCTCCCCAGAGGCCCACATCAAAAAGATATCATCAGCGGCATATGCTAGACTGGCCAATATAAGAACTGCCTTTAGAAACTTGTGTAAGGAATCGTTCAGGACCCTGTATACCACTTATGTAAGACCAATCCTGGAGTATGCAGCTCCAGCCTGGAGTCCATACCTAGTTAAACACAAGACGAAGTTACAGAAGATTCAGAGGTATGCCACCAGACTGGTCCCGGAACTGAGAGGAATGAGTTACGAGGAAAGGCTAAGGGAGCTGAACCTCACAACCCTGGAAAACAGAAGAGTAAGGGGAGACATGATAACCACCTACAAAATTCTCGGGGAAATTGACAGGGTGGACAAAGACAAACTCTTTAGCGCGGGTGGAACACGAACAAGGGGACACAGGTGGAAACTTAGTACCCAGATGAGCCACAGAGACATTAGAAAGATTTTTTTCAGTGTCAGGGTAGTTAACAAATGGAATGCATTAAGTAGTGTTGCGGTGGAGGCTGACTCCATATACAGTTTCAAATGTAGATATGATAGAGCCCAATAGACTCAGGAATATGTACACCAGTTGATTGACAGTTGAGAGGCGGAACCAAAGAGCCAGAGCTCAACCCCCGCAAATACAACTAGGTGAGTACACACTAGCAGTCCGTCGTCCACCGGCAACACAGAGTGAACCATCACTCCCTTGCTCTCAGCCGGGACCTGCAAACACCCTAAGGCCCATCACCCAGGAGACTGGGAGTATTGTGTTGTTGATGTTGGTCGTTCTTCCTTTCGGACAACAACCCAAAAATTCCGTAGAGTGCTTACACTTTACCAGATCACCCTGCGCGCTCCTGGCACTTGAACCTCTTTCCAACGTCACACGTTTAAGGGGTTGCGGCTCCAATACTGACCTCGTTGTCACGTGCACACACCCACTCGAGCTGCTGTGACTCCCCACACTCTCCTTATTTGGTATGATCTCCACAATCCTCTTTTCTGAAATATTACTCTCTACTACCCTGTCCACAGCTATGGTTCTTGGTTCTCCTCTCTCTCTCTCTCTCTCTCTCTCTCTCTCTCTCTCTCTCTCTCTCTCTCTCTCTCTCTCTCTCTCTCTCTCTCTCTCTCTCTCTCTCTCTCTCGCTCTCTTGGTATATACGTTGGTGCTTAAAGAGGTTCCAGTCTGCCATTCCTGGATGTACTAATAACAAAAACAGGAACCTCTTTAAGCACCAACGTATATACCAAGCCCACCAACATAGGATTATGCCTGAACGGTAGAAGTGAGTGCCCCCAAAGATACAAAGCCAGTGTTCTCAATGCTTATATTCGTCGAGCGCTTACCCACTGCTCTGAATGGAGCAACGAGAGTAGAGTTTGAAAGAGTAACTCAGGTATTGGTGAACAACGGATATAGCAACGCGGAAATAAACGCTGCTATAAGAAGACACTTGGACCGTTAGTAAAATCCAGAACCTAGAACAGAAACCACAACACCCCAATAAAATTATATTACAAATCAACCATGCACAGTGAACATATAAAAGAGGAAAGAATAATGAAAGAAATAATCCGTAAAGGAGTAAAAAGCACTACTCCTAACCAAAACATAAACCTGATAATATTCTACAAAACCAAGAAGACTTCCGAACTCCTTATCAAAAACAGCCCGAAGCCGACGGAGAACCCTCTACAGCAGTCAAGCGTTGTATACATGTACACTTGCCCCCACGAAGGATGTAACCTTCAATGTAAGTACATAGGTATGACGTCGACCAAGCTGACGAGGCGTTTGACATGCCATCTTCAATCTGGTGCCCCTAGGAATCATATGAGACAAGCCCATGACATTACTCTAACAAGAGAAATGTTGAACAAGAATACCTGCATAATAGACAAAACCCAAGATGCAAGAAGATTACAAATTCTTGAGGCAATTCACATAAGAATAGAGCGACCTACCATGAACACCCAAATCACGGAACTATTTACTCTACCCACCATGAGAGTAAGGACAAGACAAGAACATATCGATGCCAACACAGAAGACAATGTCCAACATAATAGGCCAATTACACTGGATTAATATTTGTGTTTAGATAGGAGCTGCCTCGTATGGGCCAATAAGCCTTCTGCAGCCTCTAAGTTTCACCTCACATTTATCCCTTATGTATCCCCCCCATGTTTTCACCTTTATGGTATTATCACCTGACTCAGTGCGGGTATAAAATCAACTAGTATTGTAAGATCTGTTCACTTGAGAATGAACCATGGAGGTTCGAAACGTTGTGCAAATTATATAAATAAGTGTAATACACTCTATAGTAAATCACTTCTTTTCTTCACCTTAAAAGTACGAAAATGAGTTTTGAGGAACTCCTATTTCAATTAAGCCCTGATGCTAAGAAAATAGTTAGAGGGATAGAAGCCCTAAACCAGAAAATAATAAATACAGAATATGCGGTCATATATAATGAAATATATATATATATATATATATAACTAATTTATGGTATTACTCTCTACTACCATATAGAGTACTCTCTACTACCATATAGAGTATATATACATGTATATAACTCATATACATGTATATATATATATATATATATATATATATATATATATATATATATATATATATATACATGTATATGTATATACATGTATATATATATATATATATATATATATATATATATATATATATATATATATATATATATATATATATATATATATATATATATATATATATACACATATATTTATATATATATATATATATATATATATATATATATATATATATATATATATATATATATATATTTATATATATATATATATATATATATATATATATATATATATATATATATATATATATATATATATATATATATATATAACTGAAAGCTCACACCCCAGAAGTGACTCGAACCCATACTCCCAGAAGCAACGCAACTGGTATGTACAAGACGCCTTAATCCACTTGACCATCACGACCGGACAAAATGAGGTGATAGCCGAGGCTATTTGAACCACCCCACCGCCGGCACTCGGATAGTAATCTTGGGCATAGCATTTTACCAAATCACCTCATTCTTTGGGGCACACGTGAGGAACACAAATGCGAACAAGCCTGAATGGTCCCCAGGACAATATGCAACTGAAAACTCACACCCCAGAAGTGACTCGAACCCATACTCCCAGAAGCAACGCAACTGGTATGTACAAGACGCCTTAATCCACTTGACCATCACGACCGGACAAAATGAGGTGATAGCCGAGGCTATTTGAACCACCCCACCGCCGGCACTCGGATAGTAATCTTGGGCATAGCATTTTACCAAATCACCTCATTCTTTGGGGCACACGTGAGGAACACAAATCCGAACAAGCCTGAATGGTCCCCAGGACAATATGCAACTGAAAACTCACACCCCAGAAGTGACTCGAACCCATACTCCCAGAAGCAACGCAACTGGTATGTACAAGACGCATTAATCCACTTGACCATCACGACCGGACAAAATGAGGTGATAGCCGAGGCTATTTGAACCACCCCACCGCCGGCACTCGGATAGTAATCTTGGGCATAGCATTTTACCAAATCACCTCATTCTTTGGGGCACACGTGAGGAACACAAATGCGAACAAGCCTGAATGGTCCCCAGGACAATATGCAACTGAAAACTCACACCCCAGAATTCTGGGAGTATGGGTTCGGGTCACTTCTGGGGTGTGAGTTTTCAGTTGCATATTGTCCTGGGGACCATTCAGGCTTGTTCGGATTTGTGTTCCTCACGTGTGCCCCAAAGAATGAGGTGATTTGGTAAAATGCTATGCCCAAGATTACTATCCGAGTGCCGGCGGTGGGGTGGTTCAAATAGCCTCGGCTATCACCTCATTTTGTCCGGTCGTGATGGTCAAGTGGATTAAGGCGTCTTGTACATACCAGTTGCGTTGCTTCTGGGAGTATGGGTTCGAGTCACTTCTGGGGTGTGAGTTTTCAGTTGCATATTGTCCTGGGGACCATTCAGGCTTGTTCGCATTTGTGTTCCTCACGTGTGCCCCAAAGAATGAGGTGATTTGGTAAAATGCTATGCCCAAGATTACTATCCGAGTGCCGGCGGTGGGGTGGTTCAAATAGCCTCGGCTATCACCTCATTTTGTCCGGTCGTGATGGTCAAGTGGATTAAGGCGTCTTGTACATACCAGTTGCGTTGCTTCTGGGAGTATCCCAGCAAACAATTTTAGGTTGCCACAACATATCTGGAAAGTATTTGAAAGTATTGGAAACGTTTGTTTTATCGTATCAGATACGATATTGTGTGTGGACTTAAATAGGTTTCCAAAACTTATAACCAAGACATATGTATCTAACACTAATTTGAGATGTTGTGGCAACTTTACACTCCTAACATGAGTCATTCATAATCCATTCATATACCAATATGAATCTCTTATGAAAGGTTTGAGCCAATAATCTGAACCCTTTTCACCTCTTTGTGTTTAAAGTTAAATTTCTTGAAATTAAATTATATTTTATATTATATTATTTTTATTATATTTTATATTATATTATTGTTTTCAATTTAAATATTAAAACCAATTTAAGGGTAAAAAAAATCTAATAATTTATATTTCTTTTATTATTTACTAACAATTATAATTATTTACTAACGGAGAGAGGGGAGGCTGTACGGCGGAGAGTGGCGGCTGTGGCGGACAGTGGCGGCGGTGGCGGATAGTGGCGGCGGGCGGACAGTGGTGGCGGGCGGACAGTGGCGGCGGCGGGCGGACAGTGGCGGCGGGCGGACAGTGGCGGCGGTGGCGGATAGTGGCGGCGGGCGGACAGTGGCGGCGGTGGCGGATAGTGGCGGCGGGCGGACAGTGGCGGCGGGCGGACAGTGGCGGCGGGCGGACAGTGGCAGCTGTGGCGTATAGTGGCGGCGGGTGGACCGTGGCGGCTTTGGCGGCGGTGGTGGACAGTGGCGGCGGGCGGACAGTGGCGGCGGCGGGTGGACAGTGGCGGCGGCGGGCGGACAGTGGCGGCGGCGGGCGGACAGTGGCGGCGGCGGGCGGACAGTGGCGGCGGCGGGCGGACAGTGGCGGCGGCGGGCGGACAGTGGCGGCGGCGGGCGGACAGTGGCGGCGGCGGGCGGACAGTGGCGGCGGCGGGCGGACAGTGGCGGCGGCGGGCGGACAGTGGTGGCGGCGGGCGGACAGTGGAGGCGGCGGGCGGACAGTGGTGGCGGCGGGCGGACAGTGGTGGCGGCGGGCGGACAGTGGTGGCGGGCGGACAGTGGCAGCGGGCGGACAGTGGCGGATAGTGGCGGCGGGCGGACATTGGCGGCGGCGGGCGGACAGTGGCGGCGGCGGGCGGACAGTGGCGGCGGCGGGCGAACAGTGGCGGCGGCGGGCGGACAGTGGTGGCGGCGGGCGGACAGTGGTGGCGGCGGGCGGACAGTGGAGGCGGCGGGCGGACAGTGGTGGCGGCGGCAGACAGTGGTGGCGGTGGCGGACAATGGCGGACAGTGGCGGCGGTGGCGGACAGTGACGGCGGTGGCGGACAGTGGCGGCGGTGGCGGATAGTGACGGCGGTGGCGGACAGTGGCGGCGGTGGCGGACAGTGGCGGCGGACACTGGCGGCTGTGTCTGGCGGTGGTGGCGGGTGGCGGCGGGTGGCGGCTGGTGGTGGGCGGCGGCTGGTGGTGGGTGGTGGCGGGTGGCGGCGGGTGGTGGGTGGTGGCGGCGGGTGGTGAGTGGCGGTGGTGGGTGGCGGTGGCTGGTGGCGGCTGGTGGTGGGTGGTGGCGGGTGGCGGCTGGTGGTGGGTGGTGGCAGGTGGCGGCTGGTGGTGGCGGGTGGCGGCTGGTGGTGGCGGGTGGCGGCTGGTGGTGGGTGGTGGCGGCGGGTGGTGAGTGGCGGTGGTGGGTGGCGGTGGCTGGTGGCGGGTGGCGGGTGGTGGCGGGTGGCGGCTGGTGGCGGCTGGTGGTGGGTGGTGGCGGCTGGTGGTGGGTGGTGGCGGGTGGCGGCTGGTGGTGGGTGGTGGCGGGTGGCGGCTGGTGGTGGGCGGCGGCTGGTGGTGGGTGGTGGCGGGTGGCGGCGGGTGGTGGGTGGTGGCGGCGGGTGGTGAGTGGCGGTGGTGGGTGGCGGTGGCTGGTGGCGGCTGGTGGTGGGTGGTGGCGGGTGGCGGCTGGTGTTGGGTGGTGGCGGGTGGCGGCTGGTGGTGGGTGGTGGCGGGTGGCGGCTGGTGGTGGGTGGTGGCGGGTGGCGGCTGGTGGTGGGTGGTGGCGGGTGGCGGCGGGTGGCGGCTGGTGGTGGGCGGCGGCTGGTGGTGGGTGGTGGCGGGTGGCGGCGGGTGGTGGCTGGTGGCGGCGGGTGGTGAGTGGCGGTGGTGGGTGGCGGTGGCTGGTGGCGGCTGGTGGTGGGTGGTGGCGGGTGGCGGCTGGTGGTGGGTGGTGGCAGGTGGCGGCTGGTGGTGGCGGGTGGCGGCTGGTGGTGGCGGGTGGCGGCTGGTGGTGGGTGGTGGCGGCGGGTGGTGAGTGGCGGTGGTGGGTGGCGGTGGCTGGTGGCGGGTGGCGGCTGGTGGCGGGTGGTGGCGGGTGGCGGCTGGTGGCGGCTGGTGGTGGGTGGTGGCGGCTGGTGGTGGGTGGTGGCGGGTGGCGGCTGGTGGTGGGTGGTGGCGGGTGGCGGCTGGTGGTGGGCGGCGGCTGGTGGTGGGTGGTGGCGGGTGGCGGCGGGTGGTGGGTGGTGGCGGCGGGTGGTGAGTGGCGGTGGTGGGTGGCGGTGGCTGGTGGCGGCTGGTGGTGGGTGGTGGCGGGTGGCGGCTGGTGTTGGGTGGTGGCGGGTGGCGGCTGGTGGTGGGTGGTGGCGGCTGGTGGTGGGTGGTGGCGGGTGGCGGCTGGTGGTGGGTGGTGGCGGGTGGCGGCTGGTGGTGGGTGGTGGCGGGTGGCGGCGGGTGGCGGCTGGTGGTGGGTGGCGGGTGGCGGCTGGTGGTGGGTGGTGGCGGGTGGCGGCTGGTGGTGGGTGGTGGCGGGTGGCGGCTGGTGGTGGGTGGTGGCGGGTGGCGGCTGGTGGTGGGTGGCGGGTGGCGGCGGGTGGCGGCTGGTGGTGGGTGGCGGCGGGTGGCGGCTGGTGGTGGGTGGCGGGTGGCGGCGGGTGGCGGCTGGTGGCGGCGGGTGGCGGCTGGTGGCGGCGGGTGGCGGCTGGTGGCGGGTGGCGGCTGGTGGTGGGTGGTGGCGGGTGGCGGCTGGTGGTGGGTGGTGGCGGGTGGCGGCTGGTGGTGGGTGGTGGCGGGTGGCGGCGGGTGGTGGGTGGTGGCGGGTGGCGGCGGGTGGTGGGTGGTGGCGGCGGGTGGTGAGTGGCGGTGGTGGGTGGTGGTGGGTGGTGGCGGGTGGCGGCTGGTGGTGGGTGGCGGCGGGTGGTGGGTGGTGGCGGCGGGTGGTGAGTGGCGGTGGTGGGTGGCGGTGGCTGGTGGCGGGTGGCGGCTGGTGGTGGGTGGTGGCGGGTGGCGGCTGGTGGTGGGTGGTGGCGGCTGGTGGTGGGTGGCGGCTGGTGGTGGGTGGCGGCGGGTGGCGGCTGGTGGTGGGTGGCGGGTGGTGGCGGGTGGTGGTGGGTGGCGGGTGGCGGCGGGTGGCGGCTGGTAGTGGGTGGTGGCAGGTGGCGGCTGGTGGTGGCTGGTGGCGGGTGGCGGCTGGTGGTGGTTGGTGGCGGCGGGTGGTGAGTGGCGGTGGTGGGTGGCGGTGGCTGGTGGCGGGTGGCGGGTGGTGGCGGGTGGTGGCGGGTGGCGGGTGGTGGCGGGTGGCGGCTGGTGGCGGGTGGTGGCGGGTGGCGGCGGGTGGCAGGTGGTGGCGGGTGGCGGGTGGTGGCGGGTGGTGGCGGGTGGCGGCTGGTGGCGGGTGGTGGCGGGTGGCGGCGGGTGGTGGGTGGTGAGTGGCGGTGGTGGGTGGCGGTGGTGGGTGGCGGTGGCGGGTGGCGGTGGCGGGTGGCGGCTGGTGGTGGCGGCTGGTGGTGGGTGGTGGCGGGTGGCGGCTGGTGGCGGCTGGTGGTGGGTGGCGGCTGGTGGCGGCTGGTGGTGGGTGGCGGCTGGTGGTGGGTGGCGGGTGGCGGCGGGTGACGGCTGGTGGTGGGTGGTGGGTGGCGGCGGGTGGCGGCTGGTGGTGGGTGGTGGCGGCTGGTGGTGGGTGGTGGCGGGTGGTGGCTGATGGTGGGTGGCGGCTGGTGGTGGGTGGTGGCGGGTGGTGGTGGGAGGCGGGTGGCGGCGGTGGCGGCTGGTGGCGGCCAGCTGGGACACACCCTTCACCACTGAAGGTCTGAGCAAAACTAACCATATGTCTCTCTCACCCACCAGCCCAGTGTTGCCAGCTCGCGCTCTCAAAATGTTTCCTTCAAAGATTGTATATTATCTTTGAACAACAAGTTTGATTATCAAGGAAATAATGCATATATTATTGTCACATTAATACTGTGCAATATCTTATTACATTCCTGCTAAATAATTATAATTTGAAACAGGACAAAAAATCCAACATATATATAAAAACCAACATTAGAGATCACGAGGCCTAGACCTCGCCTGTGACCACACATCCTGCCTCCCTGGCCTGCTACTCTCTCACACCTCACACTCTTAACTCTCTCATAATCACTCTCACTCTCTTACTCTGTCACTCTTACTCTCTGTCACTCTTACTCTCTGTCACTCTTACTCTCTGTCACTCTTACTCTCTGTCACTCTTACTCCCTGTCACTCTTACTCTCTGTCACTCTTACTCTCTGTCACTCTTACTCTCTGTCACTCTTACTCTCTGTCACTCTGTCACTCTGTCACTCTGTCACTCTGTCACTCTGTCTCTCTGTCACTCTGTCTCTCTGTCACTCTTACTCTCTGTCACTCTTACTCTCTGTCACTCTTACTCTCTGTCACTCTTACTCTCTGTCACTCTTACTCTCTGTCACTCTTACTCTCTGTCACTCTTACTCTGTCACTCTTACTCTGTCACTCTGTCACTCTTACTCTCTGTCACTCTTACTCTCTGTCACTCTTACTCTCTGTCACTCTTACTCTCTGTCACTCTTACTCTCTGTCACTCTTACTCTCTGTCACTCTTACTCTGTCACTCTTACTCTGTCACTCTTACTCTCTGTCACTCTTACTCTCTGTCACTCTTACTCTCTGTCACTCTTACTCTGTCACTCTTACTCTGTCACTCTTACTCTCTGTCACTCTTACTCTCTGTCACTCTTACTCTCTGTCACTCTTACTCTCTGTCACTCTTACTCTCTGTCACTCTTACTCTCTGTCACTCTTACTCTCTGTCATTCTTACTCACTCTCAGTCACCCTTACCCATTCATACTCACTCTCTCACTCTTACTCTCAATTACTCTTACTCTCAATCACTCTTACTCCCAATCACTCTTACTCCCAATCACTCTTACTCTCAATCACTCTTACTCTCAATCACTCTTACTCTCAATCACTCTTACTCTCAATCACTCTTACTCTCAATCACTCTTACTCTCAATAACTCTTACTCTCAATCACTCTTACTCTCAATCACTCTTACTCTCACACTAACTCTCAATCACTCTTACTCTCATACTCACCCTTACTCTCAATCACTTTACTCTCACTCTTACTCATTCTGTCACCCTTACTCTCACTCTTACTCACTGTCACTCCTACTCACTCTTACTTATACTCACTCTTACTCACACTTACACACTCTCTGGCACTCTCACTCACCTTCAGTCACTCTTACTCACTCTTACCCACTCTCGCTCACTCTTACTCACTCTAGTTAATAAGAACACGCCAATATAAGACAACAAAACGTTTTCAGATTCTTTCTCACCACTTTCCAGCAACTTTTATAATTTATATAAATTATCTTAGGGAATAATACAAATTATATATTTAAACATGATATTAGTGTTTAGTGGAATGCATAAGGAGTCAAATTGTGTTAAAAAGAGCGATTTTTAGAAAATTTGGAAAACTACTTTTTTCTGTTCATATTATAACTAAATGGATTTTAAAGGTTTCACTCAGCCAATATATATCATTCACAATTTATTAATGAATTTTACAAAAAAAACACCATAAATTTTATATTTAAACATGTAAAAACTATTTGTTTTACATTTGGAAGAAAATAATTGTAGAAAAACAATTTATAATTAAACCTTTGTGTTTGGATTTTTTGAGTAAAAGTTTCTCAAAGGCTCTCCTGCACCATTCTCAATGCAAATCATTCCCACACCTATGGGAAGAGATAGGCGAACGTTGTGTAGATGATTTGTGTTTGCTGGGATGGGTTCGAGTCACTTCTGGGGTGTGAGTTTTCAGTTGCATATTGTCCTGGGGACCATTCAGGCTTGTTCGCATTTGTGTTCCTCACGTGTGCCCCAAAGAATGAGGTGATTTGGTAAAATGCTATGCCCAAGATTACTGTCCGAGTGCCGGCGGTGGGGTGATTCAAATAGCCTCGGCTATCACCTCATTTTGTCCGGTCGTGATGGTCAAGTGGATTAAGGCGTCTTGTACATACCAGTTGCGTTGCTTCTGGGAGTATGGGTTCGAGTCACTTCTGGGGTGTGAGTTTTCAGTTGCATATTGTCCTGGGGACCATTCAGGCTTGTTCGCATATATATATATATATGCCGCTGATGATATCCTTTTGATGTGGGCCTCTGGGTACAGGTTCGGTGTGATATCGACCCCCAGAAATTTCTCTGTGGATTTTCCACATAAAAATGATCAGTGTTTTCTGATCGTCAATTGCATATATATATATATATATATATATATATATATATATATATATATATATATATATATATATATATATATATATATATATATATATATATATATATATATATATATATATATATATATATATATATATAAATTTTGACACTAGCTCTCCACATATGTCAGTTGCTTAATTTAAAACCTGTACTTGAGGTCGATCTCGAACCCATTGTTGATGTGACGACTTATATTGAATTTTGTAACTAGCTCATCAAGATTGTAACTTGCTTAGCTAAATGAATTGTGGGGTTCAGTCCCTGAGCCCAGTATGTGCCTCTGTAACCCTTTCCACTACCGCCCACAAGATGCGTATGGGGTGCATAATAAATGAACTAAACTACTAAAACTAACTCATTGGTGGTACCTTATGTGAGTGGACTTGAAAAATTGTCTCCGATTTTTAAGAAACTTAATATAAATTTGGTGTTCACTAATAGTACGATCAAATCCAATTTAATAAAAAATTCCCCTGATACAGCAGGTTGTGTGTATTCGATTCCCTGCAATGATTGTGATTTTGTGTACCTTAAACAAACAGGAAAGTCCTTACAATTGCGGTTGTCACAACATGCTTATAGTATTAGAACTGCCCAAATGTCTAATGCCTTGTATTTGCACACGAGTTTATGCGATCACAGTATTAACTGGAATGGGGCGAAAAGCATTACCAATTGTGGTGATTTCGTGGAACGGAATTTGATTGAGTCTGCTTTAATCAGTCAGTGTCCAAATCTTCTTAATGTTAGTACTGGTATGTACAAACTTGATCCATTTTTAACCCTTAAACTGCGCAACGCGCCTGCAGGCTCGCGTCTGGTTTGCGCAACGCGCCTCCGGGTATTTGTATTTTTCACGTTCCATTCAAAACTCTCGCGGCTACATGGGGTTCACATCAGCTTCCTCAGGGCTCTTGTAAACAGACGCCATCTTCAAAAAAAATCGTGGTCCACATTCCCGGGTGTGGGAGCCTCAGTAGTGTGTGAGCAACCAAGGCTGGCGCTCGCAGCATGAGCGCACAGCACTGCTGTTCAGCATGTGACCACAGCATCGCCTAATGTCAAAATATATATATAACTTGTATTATTTAGCTATGATAGTGTTATATGAGAGCCTGAGTGTGATAATGACTGGGTACAATGTTCAAATATCAGTGATTCAATGCTGTTCACGATGTTTACAGCGCTAGCCACAGCACCACAGCATTATTTCATTCATCTAGGAATCTTCAAATGATTTCTTAGGTTCCTTTTCAAAATAAACGTGTGGTCAATTATTCATTTACAGGAATTAGTGACCAGGATTGTGATAATAGCAGGAATGTGGTTATAATTAGCGTTGTGCGTAGTATTGTGGAAGGAGGAATTTTGATGAGGGAGGGAGGGCGAGAATTGAGGTAGCCTCATTGTGTGTGTGGCTGCCACTCTTGTTTTGCTCACCATACTAGCTTAGTGGTTCGCTATGGGCAACACATATGTACATGGGTATATATAGTGTAAGAACAGCAACAGGAGAATGTTGAGAGGAGCTATTTTGGTGAGGGAGGTGACGTAATCGTAGCGTCGTCTGCTGTGTGATTTTTCATGCAGTGTATGGTGGCCACTGTACTGTTTGGACACAATACCGGCTTACTTGCATAGTTCTGGTAAATAAAACATGTAGATAGGTATATAGAACATGTGTAATAATAACTATAACAATATGGTGGGAGGAGCAATGTTGGCGAGTAAGATGTTGGAGTGAGGGAGACAGGCTGGGTGTGGCTGCTCTCACTTGAGGTGTTCTGAATGTGTTCATGGCCAAATGCTCCTATTGGCCCATACGAGGCAGCTGCTATTGGCCCATACGAGGCAGCTGCTATTGGCCCATACGCGGCAGCTGCTATTGGCCCATACGCGACAACTGCTATTGGCCCATACGAGGCAGCTGCTATTGGCCCATACGGGGCAGCTGCTATTGGCCCATACGGGGCAGCTGCTATTGGCCCATACGGGGCAGCTGCTATTGGCCCATACGGGGCAGCTGCTATTGGCCCATACGGGGCAGCTGCTATTGGCCCATACGGGGCAGCTGCTATTGGCCCATACGGGGCAGCTGCTATTGGCCCATACGGGGCAGCTGCTATTGGCCCATACGGGTCAGCTGCTATTGGCCCATACGAGGCAGCTGCTATTGGCCCATACGCGGCAGCTGCTATTGGCCCATACGCGGCAGCTGCTATTGGCCCATACGGGGCAGCTGCTATTGGCCCATACGGGGCAGCTGCTATTGGCCCATACGGGGCAGCTGCTATTGGCCCATACGGGGCAGCTGCTATTGGCCCATACGGGTCAGCTGCTATTGGCCCATACGGGGCAGCTGCTATTGGCCCATACGGGGCAGCTGCTATTGGCCCATACGAGGCAGCTGCTATTGGCCCATACGCGGCAGCTGCTATTGGCCCAATCGGGGCAGCTGCTATTGGCCCATACGGGGCAGCTGCTATTGGCCCATACGGGGCAGCTGCTATTGGCCCATACGCGGCAGCTGCTATTGGCCCATACGCGGCAGCTGCTATTGGCCCATACGAGGCAGCTGCTATTGGCCCATACGAGGCAGCTGCTGTTGGCATATACGAGGCAGCTGCTATTGGGCCATACGAGGCAGCTGCTATTGGCCCATACGAAGCAGCTGCTACGCGGTGTTCTGAAGGTGTTGATGGTTAATGTATATAGTGTGTGACAGTGTATAAGAGCATAAGAACAAAGGTAACTGCAGAAGGCCTATTGGCCCATACGAGGCAGCTCCTATCTATAACCACCCAATCCCACTCATATACTTGTCCAACCCGCGCTTGAAACAATCGAGGGACCCCACCTCCACCACGTTACGCGGCATTTGGTTCCACAAATCAACAACCCTGTTACTGAACCAGTATTTAAGCAAGTCTTTCCTAAATCTAAACTTATCCAATTTATACCCATTGTTTCGTGTTCTGTCTTGTGTTGATATTTTTAATACCCTATTAATATCCCCCTGTTATGTCCATTCATCCACTTGTAAACATCTATCATGTCACCCCTAACTCTTCGCCTTTCCAGTGAATGCAACTTAAGCTTTGTTAATCTGTCTTCATATGAAAGATTTCTAATTTGGGGAATTAACTTAGTCATCCTACGTTGGACACGTTCAAGTGAATTTATATCCATTCTATAATACGGCGACCAAAACTGGACTGCATAATCTAAATGGGGCCTAACCAGAGCAAGATATAGCTTAAGAACCACACCAGGTGTCTTGTTACTAACGCTTCGATTAATAAATCCCAGTGTCCTATTCGCCTTATTACGAACATTCATGCATTGATCCTTTTGTTTTAAATTCTTACTAATCATAACTCCCAGATCCCTTTCGCAATCCGACTTCGCAATCTCAACACCATCTAGCTCGTATCTTGTAACTCTATCATCATTACCTAGCCTCAGAACTTTACATTTATCAGCATTAAACTGCATTTGCCAATCATTTGACCATTTCAAAACCCTATCTAGATCAACTTGAAGTGATAGTGAGTCCCCCTCCGAATTAATTTCCCTACCGATTTTCGTATCATCGGCAAATTTGCAAGTGTTGCTACTCAAACCTGAATCTAAATCATTTATATATATTATAAACAACAGAGGTCCCAGGACAGAGCCCTGAGGTACTCCACTAACAACATTATCCCACTCTGACTTAACCCCATTTATACTAACTCTCTGTTTCCTTTGGAATAGCCATGCCTTAATCCAAGTTAATATAGCACCCCCCAATACCATGAGCTTCTATTTTTTTTAATTAGTCTTTCATGTGGCACTGTATCAAAAGCTTTGCTAAAGTCAAGGTACACAACATCACAATCCTTACCACTATCAACTGCCTCAACTATGCTAGAATAAAAAGTTAGCAAATTTGTTAAACATGAACGGCCATTTGTAAAACCATGTTGCGACTCATTTATTAATTTATGTTTTTCAAGATGGAGACGAATTGTATTTGCAATTATTGATTCAAGTAACTTTCCCACAATAGACGTTAGGCTAATTGGCCGATAGTTTGACGCAAGTGATCTATCTCCTTTCTTAAAAATTGGTACCACATTAGCTACCTTCCATGACTCTGGCACTCTGCCTGACTCTATTGATTTATTAAATATGGTAGACAGTGGCTCGGAAAGCTCCTCTTTGCATTCTTTAAGCACCCTGGCAAACACTTCATCCGGCCCTGGGGATTTGTTTGGTTTTAGTTTTTCTAATTGTTTAATTACATCCTCCCTGGTAACTGCTAAACTAGTCAACCTGTCCTCATCCCCACCCACATAGACTTGTTCGGCTGAAGGCATATTGTTAAGTTCTTCTTTAGTAAATACAGATATAAAATATTTGTTAAAAATACTACTCATCTCCTTGTCATTATCCGTTATTTGACCTGTCTCAGATTTTAATGGGCCTATCCTTTCCCTATAGTGTGTAAATAGATTGTATATATACACAAATTAGCATGATACAGTAAATATGTGCTGCATATGTGTACACAAGTTTCATGCACGTAACACAGTGTCTACGGACAGTACGGATGTTGTACTGCGATATTATAGTGTACGTGTTCATTATACATTGGATTGGCACATAAAAACAATGAAAATGTATTTGGAAAGGAGCGCAAAAAATGAATGAAAATATATTCGCGGCAACTCGCGCGCCCCGCCCCCGAGAGCTTACGGCACGGGCGCACGGGGAATGATGACGTCACGCCCCAACTTCCGGACCCCATAGCAGCCAAAGTAAGTACAATTTCGACTTTTTTTTTACATACCCATACTGAGGGAAGGGTTTTTGACACTTTAAAAAGAAAAAAGAATTTTTTCCAGAGAATTTATTTCCTGCGCACTGCGGGGGTGTCACATTTGAAGGCAACGCAGTTAAGGGGTTAAGTTATAATATTGCACAACAGTTTAAGAAAAAACTCTGATAGAGAGGCTTACAATGTCTCATTACAATTTTATATTCATATATTTTGTGTTCATGAGGCTTTTCTTTAATCTTTCATCCTTATTCTCTGACCGCTTAATCCTCTTTGACCTTTCCAAGCTAAGCAATACCTGTTTCTGGTTAATTCTTTCCCTAGAGATGGGTTGGTCAGGTTCCAGGTGTCGGCCTGTATCCTCCCCCTTCTCCCTTCTCCTCTAGTCAGTCTTGTGTTGACAAAGGCTTTAACAGGCCGAAACGTTCACTTTCTTTCACATTTCTCTGTGGAATTCCGCATAAAATGATCAGTGTTTTGTGATCATCTATTGCATGCATGCATATATATATATATATATATATATATATATATATATATATATATATATATATATATATATATATATATATATATATATATATATATATATATGCATATATATATATATATATATATATATATATATATATATATATATATATATATATATATATATATATATATATATATATATATATATATATATATGGCACAACTCTCCTAAACACGAGAGTTAAGTATACAACTTTAGAACACTTTCCCACCAGGAGACTCGAACCCTAGCCAGCACAGAAGCCTTCCAGCAACTGGCATAACAGGTACGCCTTAACCCTCTGCACCACCGCTCAGACCATTAAAAGAGATGGTATATATATAAATACTCCGAAATTACCATCTCTTTTAAGGGTCTGAGCGGTGGTGCAGAGGGTTAAGGCGTACCTGTTATGCCAGTTGCTGGAAGGCTTCTGTGCTGGCTAGGGTTCGAGTCTCCTGGTGGGAAAGTGTTCTAAAGTTGTATATATATATATATATATATACGGACCGCCCACCGCCCACGTGGGGGTGGGCGGTCCGGGGCTCTGCTAACACTTAGTTGCTAGGGGCTCAAAAGCCCAAATACTCAGCCCCTCTGACTCCCTGGATTCACCGGAGTCTCCTTGGTCACACAAGAGAGGACCAACAATGCACACCTCCGCAGGTCTTTGCTTCCACCACAAAGGGGTGCCACTGATTCACCCTGGAAGCCCTTCAGTCAAACACGGGGAAACTGCTGTTAACAGTTCCGGCCTAGACCCGTGGGGGAGTGAAGGAAGACTCAGGCTTACCTATAACCATAACCTCCCTGAGTCTTGCCTGCCAGACAAAAAAGGTTGCAGGAACTCCTTTCCCGCCTGTCTTCTCTATCTTCCTCTTAGCAAGGTCGCCAGCTGGGTTATTATATCTGCACCCCAGCAATGCAGTTCAGTGGGTGTATTATATATTGTTTGTAGCCAGAAATGTATGCTCATAGAGAAATATCATAAATGGAGGCACACTCAAACACAGTGATAAAATGTGTGGATTTACTGATGCAAATTACATGAACACACACACACAATCACAAGTAATACATGAATATGGAAATATGGATAATGAGTCTGGAGATCGTCAGCCTCTTCTTCCACGACCTTCAACCCTCCTTCAACTGGGCAGAAAGACAGGAGTTTCACACTCTCACAGGAGGGCCTCTTCACCACGTCGGCACCTCTTCTTCACTGTCCTGCCATCCATACACACTGTCCTCTCTGACAGTCCTGGACACAAGCTGCTTTGCAGCCTATTCTACTATTAAAGTAATAAAATCTTGCTGCCACATACACAAGCAAATATTGTGGCCTAACTAGCCTACTCATACAAGGGGTAATGGGAGGGAAAATGATCTACCTTACATTCCTGGCTCACGACGCCTGTCCCTCGATGGTGTGAGGTTCCCACGCTTCCTTGGGTCGATCCTTGACGATCCAGGACGTTCCACAGGTCCTCAGGTGTCGTGGAGCCTTCGCGTCGTCCCCGTTCCAATCCCTGAGATTCAGCTGCCCCAATCCTGGTTCATCGATGGGCGCTGAGCTAATCACTATTTTCCCCACACTCGCCTCTCCCACAAGGCGTTGCTCCTTGTCCTAGGCACGGTGTCGTCCTTCCAAGATTCTCAGTGGATGTGACCCCAGTCACAGCTAGGCCTGCCCGCCCACATTCCAGACCTCAACGTCCAGCCAGCGGCGCCGCCCAGCGTCGTCGCCGACTATTTTCCAAGTTTGGCACTTCTCTGCTCACTGAACTTGGTTCCTCTTTTGCTTCCCAGAAGCGCAAGGTCTCCAATAACTATGATGGGCTGCGATGGCCAGCTCAATCCACTGAACAAGGCTTGCAGAGCCTTCAATCCTTGGGAGCAGACCGAGGCGCGTCTTGTCGCTTCCAAGGTCAGAACAACTCTGACGTTGGCGCCGCCCGGGGCACTCGGTGACGTCATGGCGGGCCCTGATTTGTCGCCCGCGACCTACGTCGACCAATCCGCGATCGGCTTGTGTCCCTTCCAAAAGGTCATATCTGCCATAGGGGATACTGTTTCATTTTATAACAGGTCGCCAATTTTCCTTTATTTACAACTTATAATATAACTTCCTTCCCTTAACTGGCAGCCGGTCTGGTCGCCACATATATCATTAGACTCCCTGAACCTCAGAGAATCAGTAGGGAGAGCTGATATGACTCTTTAAGCCGGCAAACGAAAGAAATAGGAGAGGGCACCGTAACATACCCCTCCCCTTAAAATAAGAGTCATATCGGAAGAGCAGCACTCAAGAGGGCAATCTATACTCTTGCTCCCTCCGTTCCTGAAGTGTCACTCCTCCAGCTGGTGACGTGGCTCGTACCACCTTGCCAGTCACTTGCCTCATTGTATCTCCACCTCGCATAGTACCGGGTGTGATGGGTGTTCTCTGAACACCTACAAGAAATCCCCTCTCCGTGGCTACGGGTGTACTCCCACGGCTCGTTACCACTGTAAGATTCAGTGCATGCAGCGCCTCCACCGCGTCGTGCACTCCGAGATAGTCTTGCATTTCCACTGCGTCCTACAGGTACTCCATGTTTCCTCTCATGATCTCCTCTTCGCCAATCTTCTCTCTTCTCGGTTCCTCTTCTCCCGTAGGTGCGTTGTCTCCTCACAGTGGCACTTGTAACCTGTACTCCATCCAGCAGCTTCCTCTCTTCCACACTAGGCTTTTGCGATGGCCCAATGCCCCTCTGGTTAGGCTGGCGCCCACCCTGGGTGTACCTATTCCCTGCTTTCTTCGTATTGCCTTTCCTATACCACTCGCTCCTTCGTTCCCGACGAACATCTTCACTCCTCCATGAGATTCTCTTCCCTGCAGACGTCTTCTTCGGTTCGTGGTTGGGCTCATCCACCTCCCTGTGGCTCACCTCACCACGGTGGTTCATCTTGCACCTACCACTATTCATCTGGCCGGCATAGGGTGCCTTGCGTCGTGGCTCCTCCACTCTGCCCCTCACTGCCGTTCGCTCATCCACTGAGCTTACTTTATTCATGTTTCTGTATGGAGGGAGTGCGGTCTGCAGCCTCTTCACCGCCCCAGGCGTTTGTACAGCTGCTCCTCGCCACTCCTCCACACGCATCATCAGGCTTAGTCGGAGGTCCTCGTCGGGGTTTTCCACAACCTCCGACGACCTCTCTGCACTCTCGCCCTCGTTGTCGTCGTCTCTGGCGACGTTTTCCCTGGCGAAGTCGGCTTCCTCACCACCATCTGGAACGACCGATACCTCACCTGGCAGGGTTGTACCGCTGCTTGCAACATAGGCACTCCTGGCCCAATCGGGTTGTATCCTGCCTCCTCCGAGGTCATTACCCAGCACCATCTGTACATGCTCTAGGGGTAACTTAGGGGCTACAGCTACTATAGCTTTCTCGACTCTGCAGTCGGCAATCAGCTGTACTTCGTGAAGTGGCAACCTGTATTCCTCCCCCACACTGCGTATCCTCACCACTCCCACAGGTGAATCATTAAATTCCTTGGGGAGAATACTCCTGGTCACCATACTTATGTCAGCACCCGTATCTCGAAGCACGGCAACCTCCACTGGGTCTGACTTTCCAAACTTCACGTTGGCCCCGAAAACGAAGGGATGTTCACCCAACTTCATTTCCCAACCATTCACGTTGGGTCCACTATAATATGGAGTGTGAACAAACACTCTCTCCTCTTCCAACATTAATCCTACATTCCTTTGGTGCTCCTCACACTCGCGGGCATAATGTCCTCTCACGCCACAGTTGTAGCATCGGCTGCCTCCCCTGGGCGGCCACTCGCCAGTCACTCTGGCGGTACCACTTGCAGACGTCCCCTGGGTCCTCCTTGGACTCCCTATCGTCGTGTCCGGGACTGCAGCACTTGCTCCCGAGTTAGGTCCACTGCTCACAGCTTGGGGCTTCCTCCCCGCGTCTCTTGAGCTCTTGAACCACGTTACTTCATCGGGCACACTACTCTTGGGAGAGTCCCCATCCGTCCTCGCTCCTCCTGAACTCCTAAGGTTCCCTCCCGACCTGGGGTAAGGCGAGTGTCTGGGCGGCCCCTCCCTCCTGATATGTAGTGCCTCCTCCAGCATGTCGGCTCGGTCCGCTGCAGCCTTCAGGTCCTTAATACCTGCTTCTCTCAACCTTACTTGCAACTCAGGATGGAGCACTGACATAAACTTCTCCATCACTATCAGTCGTTTGATATCATCCACCGACTCCGCTTCCTCCGCCTTCAACCATCGTAGGAATTTCCGTTCCATATCCCTGGCGGTCTCGGCGTAAGTCTTTCCCGACGCTCTTGTACACTCTCTGAACCGCTTCCGGTACCTCTCCGGAGTCAGCCGGAATGAGTGGAGAACCGCATTCTTAATCGCGTCATAACTAGTACACTCCTCTAGGTCCAGCATGTTATAGGCTTCCCGGGCCTCACCAGTCAACCTGCCCTGGACCAGAGCAGCCCAATCATCTTCCGGCCACTCCTTCAGAGTCGCTATCCGTTCAAAGTGTTCGAAGAACGCCTCAGCTTCTTGTGGTTCGAACGTAGGTAAGTCACGTTCCCTTACCTTGAGGTCATCCCGCCGTGCAGGTAGTGAGGGCAGACCACGTTCAACGCGACGCAATTCGACTTCTTTCTTTGCCTTTATCTCCTCCAGTCGCAGTTGTCTCTCTCCTTCTTCTCGCTGCAGCCGAGCTTCTCGCTCCTCTCGCTGCAGCTCAGCTGCACGTTCCTCTCGCTGCAGTTGCAGCCGTGCTTCTCGCTCACGCTCATCTCGCTGCAGCTCAGCTGCACGTTCCTCTCGCTGCATTTGCGCTTCTCTTTCCTCTCGTCGCAGCTGGGCTTCCAGTTGCATCTTCATTATTTCCAGTTGCAGGCTCCTCTTACTACAGCTGGACCTTCCACTGCTCCCATGTTCACTGTGAATTCTCTCCACACTGGTAGGCGCTTGGGGAGGCCCTAGTCGGGACGGTTCACCTTGCGACGGCTCTCCTCGGGACGGCTCCTCTTGAGATGGCTCCTCTCCCGTCGCTTCCTCTCGAGCTGTGAGTTGTGCCATGATCTCTATCCTTCGCTCCGCTACCTTAGTCGTCCTCAACCTGATCCCAAAGTGGTTTGCCACTTGTTGGAGCTGGGCCTTGGTACACTCCTCCAAAATTCTCTCGTCCCTTGTGTCAATAAATTTCTTTACTTTGTCCTCCTCCATCTCTATATTATTGAGCATACACGACAGCACAGACAAGTTAGTAGGCACTAATTTCACCGTTTCAGTCCCTTAGCCGGTCGAGTAACAGTACCACCGAATTCACTGGCCACACTGTATTAGTACCCTGGCAACACTTGTCTTGAAATTTGGTCCACACTGTAGCTTGATCCACGCTTCCTGGCGAAGTTCCCAGTTCATGGCTACTGGGGTTCGAATCCTGGCAAGGTCGCCAGTTCTCTTGTCACGTGGGGGTGGGCGGTCCGGGGCTTTGCTAACACTTAGTTGCTAGGGGCTCAAAAGCCCAAATACTC
>NC_091203.1:14888391-14890891 GCF_040958095.1 Procambarus clarkii | reverse complement strand
ATAACTATGTGACGAGGCCATACCCCTAGCCTTAAACAGCCGAACACCAACGCGTTACCGTCACAAGTTATATGGGGGCCTGTCCTAGGAGCTTCACTCAGGTACTGGTGCCAAGTGGTAATTTATGGTAAGCGTATTTAACTTTGTTAACGTAGCTTTACTATTTTTCATTCAATTTCATTTTTTATAAGGTGCGGTGTATTGTGCATTACGAGAGTAACATATAGTGAAGGTGAGACAACTTTGGATTACGTGGTGACTGTAGGCCGCAGTCATACTCTTAATTGGTCATCTCTCCCTCCATGTTATTACTCGTATTTACCATCTATGTCCCTTGAATATTTCTCATTCTGACAGATCATCATATTGGTACCCTGGTACTGTGGTCTGCCCCGGGTCAAGAGTACCCAATCTTCTGCAATCTGACTGTAGGAGGACAAAGAGGGCCATAGTTCCTCTAGCTCGAACTTTAGTTGCTGAATTGGGACCTCAGCAGCAGTTCTCGTCACAAGTTGACACCTCGCACCCCTACACGTCAGTCAGAGATGATGATACATACAACGGTAGGGAATTAGCTTATTTTTTTCAGAGCACAAAAGTTCGCTAATTCTGTAAGTATCATATTAAATTCAGTGGGAAAAACTTGCTTTATGTCCTATAGAGACTTGGCAAGGTATGCCTACATCCTTGGACTACCAATTTTACTTTTGAAGCATTTAACTGTTTCATTTGTTTTCGAAACTTTGTTTCATTTGTTAGTAGGATTTTCTTGCCCTTATTCTCTTACATGAGTACCGGGTACAAGATTTCCTGCGCCTTTGATTTAATCTAATCATTTAATATCTTTCACTTAACGTTAATTGTTAAAGATCACACAGGATAGGTACCAGTTGCCACGTTGTCCTGTTTCTGACATTTCACTATCGAATATTCGTGTACCTTTATTTGCTAATTTCACCATGTTTCGTCTCCAAACTTTCCGTGCAAATCCAGCAGGTGAAATAGGAACTTTAAGTCGTGCCAAGAGGACTGAATTACAAACTCTTGCACATGAGTATCAACTAGAAGTTCCCTACCAAGCCAACAAAAATGACCTACACAACCTGTTGCTGGATTACTATTTAGAGCAAGGTAAGATAGACTCTGAAACTCATGAAACTTACTATATTGCAGAGAAAACTGACTTGGCAACGATGAAACTTAAACTAGAGCTGGCCAAGATTGAACGTGAGCAGCAAAGAGAAGCAGCTGCCATACGAAGGGAAGAACACGAACGCGAAGCCGCTTTGAGGAGAGACGAACAAGAACGCGAAGCTGCTTTGAGGAGAGAAGAACACGAACGTGAGGTCGCATTACTCCGTGAACGTGAACGAGTACAGCTTGAAACCAAACAACGCGAGTTGGAAATACAACGCGAACATGACAAGCAACAAGCAACTCTGGCTCTAGAGTGTCGTCAACGTGAAATCGCCTTGGAAACTTCCCACTTCACTCAACGCCAGCAAGCTACTGCCAATCTTCCCGTCAGTTTTAATATATCACATGCAAGTAAGTTAATGCCATCCTTTGTAGAAGCAGAAGTTGATGTGTTTTTCACCACCTTTGAAACCCTTGCTAATCAACTCAGTTGGCCTGTCGACCAATGGGCCACACTTCTCAGAGTCCATCTTACAGGTAGAGCTGCAGTCACACTCAGTACTTTGGCGTCTGAGAATGACTACTACACTCTGAAACAAGCAGTGTTGGACGCCTACCTACTTTCCACTGAAAGTTATAGAAGGAAATTCCGTGACCACCTGAAGGCAAGTACCACTACCTTCCTCGAGTTTGCTAACACGAAACGGAGGTATTTCATGAAATGGCTGGAAGCAGCACATGTCTCTACTTTTACAGAACTCGTCAACCTGATGCTTGTTGAAGAATTCTTGAGACGTGTGCCGCCTCCTGTCCGCCTCTACTTAGCAGATAAAGAAGAAACCGACTACCTGAAGTGTGCTAAGTCGGCTGACACTTACAGCCTCATCCACCGGCTGACACCCGAACCATCCTCCAGTAAGAAGTCGTGGTACAGTTACGAGAAGGTGAGCCCCGATCAAGCTGGTTCACAACTGTACTGCAAGTATTGTAGACTCTATGGACATACCATAGACAAGTGTGGTAAGTCTCAATACAAGGGAACCACTGACCAACAACGACCCAAACCAACTCCTCCTAAGTCCGGTAAGCCTGTGATGAATGTTGGTGTTGATGTTAATGATCTTTCTCTTTTCAGTAACCACCTGTATACTGGAACTGTCTCTGCCAACGGTTCAAATCCGGAGGGACGTTTCAAATTGAAGATCTTGAGGGACACAGCGGCTCTACAATCGATCATCTTGAAGTCGGCTGTGCCCAACATAGTCTACACCGGGGAAACAGTCTTCATCACTGACCTCACTGCTACCACTCCATACCCTCTCGCCAGAGTCCACCTGGATTGTCCCTACGTGAACAGAGAAGT